>NC_046976.1:5183654-5253654 GCF_009769545.1 Cyclopterus lumpus | reverse complement strand
TTTCCGTCTTTCATAACTGTTGGCATAGCTACACTCGTGATTTATAACAGACGAGTATGAAATGTGGGAGTGTGACATTTTGTGTTTTCTTTGCAGAGGCGTGAAATGGGAAGAACAACCGAAAAGTGGGAGTGGGAGCCACAGTTCGATTGACAGAAAGAGACAGACGAGACAACGGAGTAGACGCTCTGCCTCTCGACAATAAAAATCATTTAAGACGTGTCTGAATCAGTTATGCCCTTGTGAATGCTTTCATCCATGAGTTAAACAAGTGCACACATGTCTGAAAGCACTCCTGAGTACACCCCCTTTTATCGGAGTGATTTTGTGATGCTCAGCTGTGACATTATGCTTTGGATTCAAATTAATACATTTTCCTTTTTTTATTTTTATTTTTTTTTGCAAAAAAGGCGCCACTGATTCACTAATGTCTTTTTCTGGAACAAGTCACTTCCACTTTTTAATGTCCGGTGGAGAATAGATCTTCGAGTGAGGCGAAGAGCTGCCAGCATAATGATATTGTGCAAAAGGCAGAATGTACGCGTGTAGCCACCATTCCACGCTGCACCCCGCCTTGAACTGACCGCCGAAGGTTTGCATTTCTCTTTTGTTAAACAAAAAAGGAGAAAAATCAAGAAAACGTCCCTTTCTACTACATTCTTCCACTTAACTTTCCCTCGGGGTGCAGAAAAGAAAATGATCATATATGCTTTGATATAAAATGAATTCTACGAACAATAAAGATCCACCTGTTCCTTAGCAACATCATGCTTTTGCAGCTCATTTAACTTTATCTCATTATGACTGAATTGTTATATATTGAAATGTCATCCAAGCAATACTAAAACTAAATAAACAGTAGTAGTAATACTCACATAAGCATCAGGGAAGGCTCTGTATTTTGACTCTAAATTCTTCTCAGGCTCATGTTCTTGGCTCTGGAACTGAGACCCTCCAAGCCGACTGTTGAACAATGAAATCTGCTGGACTCCCACGGGGCCCTCATTACTGAAACTCCTCTGCAGGATGGGGAGGGATGGTGGCCCAGCACCAATCCCCATCGTCGGGCTGAACATATTAACAGCGGAGTCTGTGGAGATGAGCGGCCTCTGGAGGTCTATGGTGGGGTTGAGGAGGTGTGTGGGACTGCTGGTGGATGGCGGCGTGCTGACGGCCTGCGCCGGAGGCCGACTGATACGAGAGTTGGAGCTTTCTATTCCGGTCAAGGAGCTCGACGGGGAGGGGGCGGAGTTCAAAAGGAAGGAGAAGCGGTCAAAGCGGAACCCCGCCATATCTGTTCCACTCCCCGGTTCACCGAGCTCCTTCTTACCCGAACTCATGCGATCTTTTGAAGACCCCTTATCGGGGAGCGAGCTGGCGCGGAAGAGCGGGCGATAGGTCTGTCCGTTTTCAGAGGTCTGATCTGTGGATGCTGACCTGTGGCTTCTGAAGAGGACGCTGTTGTCCAGGCGGGAGCCAGGGCTGTAAGACGGAAGAGGTCCGTTTCCATTCATCACTGGGGATTTTAATTCCTCGGCAGAAGAGTCAGAGGATCTTCTCAGTAAACTGTTGGCAACAGACGATCGCTGGGGCAAGTTCAGGCCTCTTGTTCCGGGCTGCTGCTGCTGCTCCTGATTCTGGTGAGCAGATCAATGAGTTACAGGGTGGATCCACCCGAGGTGTAAAAACAAACTAAACTCAAATGTTGTCAATAATGGCCTTAGAAAAGGTATCTAGTCATGCAGCACATAGAAAAAATGGATAAACCACAGAGGGATATGTGACTAAATATAAGAGAATCATACAACTAATACAGTTATGTCCTCCTGCAAAAAGGAAGAAAATAACATTTCACTTTTTTGAGGAATGTAAGCATACTTTCACTTTTATTTTGAAAGATACAAAGCTTTTCACTAAGCAAAGGTACTTTACTGAACTTGTGTCTGACTGTACCTGCTTCATCATCAGTTCCAGTGGAGTTTCTCTGAGGGAGCTCCTCTTCAGGCCCAGGTCAACAGGCAGAGTGTAAAGTCCCTTGAGGGACTCGGCAGGGGTGTTGGAGGTGACGGGGCTGGAAGCATCCTCGACAATTGGAGGCAGTGAGTACCCCATGACCGGAGGAGCCCCACGCAGGCTCCTGGGCCTCAGGGAGGGTCCCATGTTCTTCAGCGTGTCCACCAGGCTGTCCATGTCAAACTGGATGGGGCAGTCTGCGTCGGGAGAGTCCGGGGGAGTAGAGGAAGGAGCTGCAGGCTCGGAGACCAGATCCACGAGTGTGGCCTTGAACAATCCAGTAAAACAGGACGAGTCGTCGTCGCCGCCGCCTTCAAAGGTGTCGATGGCGTCGTAGCTCTGTGCCGAGGAGATGCCGGACAAAGGGAGCCGGTGTGAGTCCAAGCCTGACTCAAACCTCTCTGCCTCTGCCTCTACCTCTGCCTCTGCCTCTCTTTCACCTGCAGGTGCAGCAGGCTCCTCCCACTCCAGCAAACTCCTCCTCCACTCATCTTTTGGTGCTCCCACTGGCTCGCTCTCATAGCTCAGAGAAACTTTGGTCATGTCACTCAGCCTGTTTCCAATGGCAACGTGTTCCTCTGGATAGGAGGAGGAGGAGTTGCTAAGGTGTTTGTCTGCTGTAGAATCAGGGAGAGCAGAGGAGGAGGAGGAGGAGGAGTGGGTACCGGAGGAGGAGGAGGAGGAGGAGGAGGGGGGACCGGAGTAGGAGTCAGATTTGTTGTAACTCAGAGAATCAGAAAAGGAGGAACTCTCTGTGTTGTATATTCTATACTGAGAAACACCCTCAAATCTATTTCTCCATCTGTAGTCCGGGCTTTCATCTGTCCCATTTGATTCGGGGACAGCGGTGCCATCTTGGCTGAAGTCTACTTTATCCTGGCTGACCTCAGTGGCCTCATTGATCAGAGATACCTTACGGAAACGATATTTGCTTTCATCCTCTTTAGGGGGGGAGGAATTCTTTATGGACAATTTGGTGCTTAGGGTGCTGTAACCCGAATTCATCTCGTCAACCGATCCCTTCTCGACTTGAGGCGGCTGATCTACTGAAGCAAAGCCTTCTGAAGCTGCTGTGGGCTGCGTCCTTGATGCTGTCAGGGAGCTGGAGGAAGACAAAAAAAAGACAAAGATGACAAAAATGGAGAAGAAAAAAAAGACAGAGCGAGAGTCTGAACGTTGACTGTGTGTCGAGTACCGCGGTGCCTTCAGGGTGTGTTGGTCACGCAGAGTCAACAATGCAAATCGAACAAAGCGAGTTGCATTTGAGACATGGTTGAAGGAATTGGAATTTCTTAAAGAAACTCGAGCTTGGATTGCATAGTTACACGCAAATAAATGACGCAACAGTTCAGCTGGATTAACTTTATTCTGCACACACGGTCGTAAAAAACAACAAAGAGGATCGTGTGCAAAAGTGAAACGCTGCAAGTCCAAACTACATTTACAACACATGAACTGTGCTAATCAAACGATTTGACGTGTGTGTGTGTTTTCTTTTCCTGTGTGCAAGTGTCATTCAACACACACTTGGCCAGCAAAGATGCCTACACTTTAAAATACCAACAGCCACTTGGCATCAGACAGGAACGGAGATGCTGCATAGGTGCGTGTGTGTAAGGCTTGATTATGAGAGAGATATGCTGGGTATTTACATTAATGAATGCATATGGTAAAAAAGTTGCCGTGAAGATACTGTTAATATTATGTTGTGTCTGTGTTAAAAACTAAATATAAAGTGGGCACTCGGCAGTCTGAAGAGTTTGACCACAGACTGTAGGAAAGAAGACGATTTAGTCAACGCCACTCATTGGTTTGTGGACTGTGGTTCTGAAGCCTCAAGTTAGACCGTCGGCATCTTGTTTTTTTGGAACCAGAAGGGACACAAGAGGGTGAATTTATGTTGCAACCGAACGCTGAACAAGACATGTGTAGCCAACCAAAATGTTACAATTAACTTTCATGAATTAGAAACAGAGTTAAAGTCAGGCACAAGGTAGCCCCGCCCCTAAAGCATACCTTGCTTTATCGTCTATTTGACTCTAAAAGGACCATAATTTACTAAATGAACATCATGCTGTATTGAAGAAGACTTTAAATGAGCGATTGAGACTCATGTTTATTGTGGTAATAAGTCAAGTGAGAAGTTTTCTCATATACTTCTGCATTAGCCTCACTTTTCCAAACTGGACGGCGCCACCTGAGTTTGACACAAGTTTGGAATTTCTTGGCCTCCGCTGGTTCAAATTAGATCATTTATTTGTTAATGTCTCTCATAAGTCCCCCAACTGTTTAAAAGTGCAATACTAAAACATAATTCTGAATAATATATATTATACCATGCTTATCCAGAAGCAAAAGATCTGAATTTAAAAAAGCAAACTGGAATGTCCATTGACATGTGGAGACTTGAAAGTGGAAGGATGGGCATGATTGCGTGCACACAACCACAATCACAAACCGTATTCTTTGCCAAATCAAAATTTGCATAACCTTGAATGTCAAAAAGCGATCATTAATCAAACTTTCTGAGTTGGGTGAATCATTTAACCTTTTTGGATTCACAACTAAAAAAGATTATAAGTAGTTAAAATGGCAAACGGTTTGGTCCTGTTTTAACAGACTGTGTGATTCACCACCAGTAAAAGGTTAAAATGCCCGAGGTAGATTATTTAAAGGTCATGAGAGTATAATTTCCTCAGCGAGTTGCTTTAAAGAATGTGATGCTACTTAACAAAAGGAAGACAAAAAAAACTAAAAAGGTCACAAGTATTTCTTAATTCTCTTGCCACATAGTCACTTGAATATTGCAACAGAAAGATGGACAATTGTATGAAAAGTGCTTTTAGACACAAATTAAGAACTACATGTTTATTTTACATGAAAAATATGCAGAAATATCCGTATATTTTTTCTCTCTCAATGCATTGCAATGCAAAGCATCATTAAATGCATGGCTGCAAAACATTTGGGTATCAGTGGCCCTAAACAGACTCACAGTGTCTCCACACACTGACCACATAAGTAAATGAGTCACTCTCTGTATCTCTGTTGGTTTGCACATCCAGCTGAACGGTCATAGTGGACCATTATGAACACTGGATCGACATAACAAATGGGAACTAAGCCACAAAGCAGAGTGCAGTTAAACTTGTCTGAAGGTTAATCAGTGTTCAACCTAAAGGCAGCTACTCGTCGTTGCTAAACTCTCGAAAATACAAATTATCGCTGGCAGATATTGTAATGTACACACAGTGTGTCTTTTCAAAATAAAGGTTCACCGTAAACATACATGTCTTTTCAAAAGTCTCTTCAAAATAAACTTCCAACACAGGTTGATTTTGTTTGTAAGTTTACTTAAGCACCATAACGTTAATGTGATTACATAACTTATAGGCTTAGGTTATAGGCTTAGGTAAAGATAATTGTTTTGGCTTAAGGGAAGTACGTTCGCTATGCAAAATAAGGATGTGTGTTAGGATTAATTTAATTACAGTAAATACCTCTAACAATATCTAATTATGAATACATCATACACTAAAAAGTTTTATTTGCATGTTAACCTTCTTGTCTTTGACTGTTTCAATAACTGGTGCCCCCCCCCCCCTCCCACAAACATGCTTAGCACATTGCTGCTCAAACCACAGAACCACACCTGTACCTGAGGGCACCCGCAAGTTCAAGCAGCAATCCTGAAGCTCCTCGCAGACTCTGCATTCTAAGATGCAAATTGTATACATGCCACCTGGCAACACGAGCCTCAGGGAGACAGGCAGTCTGTACATAAGCATATTAAGTTTTATGCACAGGGTCATTCTGTCAATAGACCCATGTTCCAAGTCATGTGCCTGAGTCCACATGTCCTAGCACACAGAGTGACACTTTAGAATGCGAGCGGCGCACATCAAAGTTAAACGTCCCACATAATTACGCTTGAGCGCGGTATATAATTAGCAGCTCTGCGGATGAAAGAATAACATCTTCCTCCATGTCATTTCTCGGGTTAATGTGTAAGTCCTCTTCACAGCCACACACACACTAGGCCAAGCCTATAAGATGCAAAACAATAGTAGCAAAACCCTGCACCCTGTCCAGGAATCTTAGCCAGAGAATGTCATGCAGGCTGGATGCTTTGAATATTTTTGGTCTAGTGCAAAAATACACAGGAAACATTGCCGCAAATCCCAAAAGCCTTTGTTAACTTTGATTTTTTTTAACTCTTGCCATTTAGAGTTCTGTGCCATTAGATGAAGTCAAGCAAGTGGAACGCATGCAGGCGAAATGTGCTTCCCTCCATGATAAAAGATTGAAAACTAATTTTTTTTCTTCTTCTTTTTTGTTCTCAAGTCTGTATGTGTATGATTTCTCTCTGTTAATCTATGAGTGGAATGTGTGTTTCAGGTTAGCCGCCCTCCTCTCAACATTTCTATAGGGGGAATAGAGAATGCTCGACGGTAGTGTGACTTGTGATTTCTTCCAGCCGTGCGGCTGTCAAACACCAACAAGACCTGCAGCTCCGCTGAGCTCATCAGTCACCGCTGTGTTCATAAGGTAACTGCAAACATTCCCCATTGCCCCGCGGTTCAACGTAATCATTATGACTAATTGAGTGTACTCATGTCGTATGAAATGTGCTAAGTAAACAAAACTTGATTGACAACATAAGCATTGGACGTCATATGTATTTAACATTAAAAAAGGGAATTATACTGATTTTACACAGTTTACAGGGTGTTGGAGGATAATGGCATATCTTTGCTGGTACGATTATTGTGAAATGGTGTAATTACACACATAGCCTCTACAAAAAGGGACTCAGATGGACTATCGGCCTAAGATCTTTAATTGCGTGAATAATAACAGAGACATTTTGACAAGTTTGTCATTCCACTTGTGTTTCTAGTAAGCTGTCACATATGAAAGGAAGATAAAAGAATAAAGCTGCCAGTGCAGAGTTCTGACTAAATGCCCACAAACTGGCTCCACTGGCTTCAGATCTTAGCAGATTGTTGGATTAGTGTGGAGAAAGAAAAAGACGCACCAAGAATAATAAATGAATGGCTCCAATGCCAAAGTATTTCTCCACATCTTTTTATGCCGGTGTCACCACATTTCTCGTGTGGTTGCCCGGCGTTACTCCCTGTGACAACACTGTAGATGAACCAGAGAGGTGGGGCTGGCCTCATCTTTCAAGAAGCATCGGCAGCTTTGTTCACCACAAACTGTGTTGTTTTAAGTCTGCGAATTAGCCGGCATGTTATCGAGAAAGCATACTAATTCACACGCACACAGGTGCACACAACACAATGTATTGAGAACACCTGCAGCAGTAAAACAACTCTTTCTTTGTTCATATTCATACTTACACTATTTGCCTTCACGCTGTGTGTATATTTCACCTTCACTTAACCTGCATGTACCTTCACAAAATATGTCCTTTCCATTTTTACCACAGGGGAAAATGGCATTTTTTTTATTTGTTTTATATGTTAGGATTTGTGGGTTTAGTTTTTATTTGTCTATTGACAAAACATCGACAAATAAGAGGCTTGTTCTGATGCACCTTACTTCCCTACCCAGTCCACACAAGTAAAAGACACATCTCTGCTGCCATCTTGTGTTAAAAATAAATAAATACTGACTCGAGCACCAAACTTGTGATACACACCAAACAAACCAGTAGCATCAAGAAGACACGTGCCTATGAACAACAACACAAGGCACGTGTTCCTGGGAATTCAAATGTTTGAATCAACAGGCGAGCTTCAGATACTGCGCTGTCGCCAACATTCTGCTATGAGACCCAGCGGCCATGAGACCCAGCGGCCATGAGACCCAGCGGCCATGAGACCCAGTGGTCATGAGACTCAGTGCTACAGGTGTCGGGATGTTACGAGTAAGCTGTAAACATCTACTCTGACGTTGACTCACGTGGGAGAATCGTGTGGCTATGCTCCCGTCATACCCCCAGGAAAAAAAAAAGAAAAGAAAATTGTTAGCATGACAGACTCTGAGCGCATGAAGCCCCTCGCATTCTGCCGGGGGAGACAGTTAATATTGCTGGGGCAATACGGGCCTAAAAATATGTATACTGACTGCTTAACATTACAGTACATTATATATGTGGTACTTTTACCAAAAATCTACTCTTTAAGAATCACCCATTGGTCTGTAAACCGTAGTTTGTTTCTTCATGAAGACACCAGCGGACGTGGGTGGCTTGAATTCATGTTGTTTTCATGGTTTTCAAGTGCAACGTGGAGGTACGCAGGGTTTATCCATATTGGGATTAGAGCTGAAACGGATAGTTGAATCGATAAGTCGATTGTCAAAAATGTTTGGCCAGGGAAAACAAGCTACTTGAAGACGTCACCTTCTCCGGTACTTGAGATGTGCATTTCCTCCTCTACTTTTGGATATTTATGACCTGACTGGTTAATTGATTAAAACGAAGAAAGAAGGCTCCACTTTGGGAATGGGTGGGAACTAGTGACCGTGAAGGGACTGCGTTGTTGCCCCTTATCGCACCAAGTGGTAGCTCAAGGCTGAACAAATGGAAAGACCACGAGTCACACCGCCCGTGGATCGTGACCGGTGGTCCGGTAGTCAACCGAAGGTTTGCGACAGTGACAACCCACTATTACTTGACATGTGGTGCATTGATAAAAAAAGGGTGTGTTTGAAACTGCACAGGTAGACGGCTCTGTTGGTAAACAATCCTTTTTTTCTTTTTTTCATCAGAGGAAATTTGGAGCCGTCGGATGGCGGCTCGGATCAGGTGAGAAAGTTAAGGTTCCTCATTTAAAAAAGTGCATCAAGTACACCGATTGACAGCGCGAGGAAATCAACGATCACTTCTGTGTCAAACATCGCCCTCGGGCTCCATGTTGCACATTCCAGCACAATAAGCTAAAGAGCTGCAATTTGAGTGAAGGACAGCAATCAGCCTGTAAGGGAGCTCTCCCCCCGCCGCCGCCCCTTTCCCCTCAATGACCCCTCAACTTGAACTTCACCCGACGGCGAGCCATTAATGTCACGTTGAAGCCTGTCAGATCCAACTTGTTCAATCACATATATCATTTGAGTCGAGCTATCTTTTCTCAAGGAAGACAAAGACTCTCCACTTACCCCTGATTCGGGTCGGGTTGCGCTTCTGACGGATGTCTGTCTGATGGTGTCCCCTCAGCCTCCGGATCGGGAAGGCTCGTGTCCGCGTTGGCTGCTGCCTGTTCTTGCGCCGTCGCGGTTCTCTCTGCGCTTTGAGTAACTGTATCCACCCACTTTGTACTCGCCGCCCTATTGTGTTCAACCTCTGTGGCGTCTGATTGCAGCGTAATGGAAGTGGCCGTGACTGCGGTGTCACTGCCGGTTTCTGTGGCGTCTGGGCTCGCTTCGCCTGTTCGGGCTGCCTCTGCTGCCGGTGAAACTTGCTCTACTGACACACTCGGTCTGGGTGTGAGCTTGTCTCCCGTGCTGCTGGAAGCAGTGTGCATGTGGGCCAGGTATTGTGCCTCCTGGATTGGGAGCGCCGCCTCTCCATTAGGGTGGTCTTCCGTTTCCAACTCGTCGGTCAAGTTACCGTCCGACCCCTCCCCCTCTCCCTGCGACTCACTGGAGGGTGGAGCGAAGTCGCATACCGCCGGCTTGCCCACCTGCTGAACCGGTGTGGCAGGTAACTCCTCCGCCCTCTTATCTCCAACCTGTGGCAACACCGCGGTTGCTACTTCTTTCTCACGACTCTCTGCATCGGTGCCAACAAGAAAATCAGACGTTTCAGTCTCCTGCACTGGAGTCCCTGACCTCTGACCTCCTTGGTTATTGACGTCCTCTTTCTCTTCTTCATTGGCTATTATGACTTCCTCGTTCTGCCTTTCAATAATTACCACCATAAATTCTCCCTCTTTTCTCTTTCTTATCCCTCTTTCTGCAACCTCCGCCTGCTGTGGACACTCCTCTCTCCCCCCGTCAACCACGCAACTTTCGACCCTTTCATCCACCGTGTGCATCTCTTCCTTCCCGCTTCCCCCTTCGTTGTCCTCTTCAGCACTGTAGTAGATCTCCGCCGCGCTGCTGTCATCCGATCCGACGCTCAGATTCAGATATGCCGGACTTAAAGGCCCATCAGCCCAGTCGGCCTGTCCGGAGGGAGAAAAAAAAGTCTCCATTGTTTCGATTCTCACCTCGAGACCCTTCGCTGCACTCATTTTTTCAGGCACGAGAGAGGGATAGATGGGGTCGGTGCTCGCCTCGTCTGTGACTAACTCTTTGACTAGGATTGCTCTCCGTTTGGAGTGAGTAACCCGAGTGTCTCCCCCTTGGGATGTTACATACTCAGAGACGGGAGGGGCAGAGCTTTGAACTGCGGGCACTGACCTGACATTGTCCTGAATGAGGCTAAAACTGTCCGATTTCACCTCCGAGAGGCAGCGGGTCGGCTCCGAGTACGGAACTGGTTCTGTGTAACGTTCATTAAGGGTTTTAACCATGACCGGTTCAGATTTGCTGTCGAGATGCCTTATCTCGGTAATGATGTGAGGTGGCGGGTTTGAGGGGTACGACATTACCCCCGAGTTAAAGTTCTGGGGGAAAAGCGACTCATACAACGCCCCATAAACTGCACCTTTCTCAGCGCCGCCGCCGGTTACGGGAGCAGATCTCTCAGTGCGAGAAATTGAGACTTCTGGATGGACAGACGCAGAGTCTGAGTCGAGATCGGCGTGAGGAACGGCGGTCGACTGTGCGACTGCGCCGTCTTTTTTGGAGCCGGCACTTGCTCGGGAGAGTTCACCATTTTGACCGTCGTCGGCTTGATGGTGCGATGATAACGTGACTCTGGTGGATCCAGTGTGGGAGATTTCGGTGTTTGTGAGAGTGTCATTATCACACGGACCGGCGCTTGCGGCGACAGAGTTAACGACTGCTGCTGTGCGATCCGAGGTGTCGAGAGCGGGCGGAGGTCGGCTGGCTGGAAGGCTGGGGACGGTCGGGTTGTCGGCAGCAGGGCTGGTTTCTGCACAAGTCGCGGAGGCAGATGGAGCGAAGTCATCATCACCATCCCCTTTCTCCTCTGATGATTCTGGATTATCCAGCTGCAGCTCAGGGATGGCGGCAATCGGCGCCTTCAGTGGCTCCGCATGCACGTCAAACAGATTGGAGCCGTTCTTCAGACGCTCCGGCGCCTCCGGTTGGGCGCTCACGGCGTAGGATGACTGCGATTGATTCAGAAAAGGCAAATATGATTCTGACTGGTTTGTGGCCACGGCGGGAGGAGAAGAGATGTCAAATGTATCGATGGCCTCCAGCTCTGGTTGAGGCATGCAGAAAATGTTCTGACGGTGGTTGGGAGGAGTCTAGAAAAAGATCATATACAGAATATGAATTTGTAGCTGTGGAGGAGTTAGCCTCAGTGTGTACCTCTGTTGTTTTTATCGTGACAATGGAACCACAGGGCATCATGTCCATCATAACGTCTGCTTTTGGCTAATTTCAGGAAGGGGCCACTTTTCATTGGCTCTTACGGTTGATTAGCCAACAGTTGCTTTATTATAGTTTTTTGGCATCTTCGAAATTATAAGTCCAAACTGATTTGCCTTGAGCTCCATCTTTAAAATAAATTATCTCTATGATCTCTTTGGAGAAATTCCAGCTGTTTAGCTGCAACATGTTCCACTACGTTCACCCGCTGGTTGCTAACTGTATTTATCTACTGTTTGTTGCTCAGCAGGTTGTGTACCGTTCGTTTTTAGAGCTTTATTTTTACTGATAACAGCTGCTTATTGTGACTGCACACTAAAACAGTAACTCCCTATAAAAGCTCTGTGAAAGCCAAAGGGAGCTGCAGATTAGGGGCACTATATATATATATATATATTTTTTTATTTTTTATTTTAATATGTCATTTCTTACTACCATCTTTTTTTGAGTTCTTAAAAATCATTTTAATGACTTATATGGAATATTATTGGGTGTATGGTTCAGAAAAAGAAAGAAAAAAAAGAGGCTTAACCCCACATTGGTTCTTCCACAAATATATTGATGATGAGAGGCACAAACTGGTGCTATGAAACATCAGACAGACAGATCATAGCTATATCGACAGTTGACCAACCACATTTAATAAGTGACACAAAAATGATTTGCCGCACAAGAATATGAAAACTACACTCAGGGAAACGTGGGTTACCTCCTCTTGCTCTTTAATGCCGGTGCCATTAAGGCCAATGGTGCTCTGGGAGATATTCCCTTGATCATTCCTCTTCTTCGTTTTAAAGCCAAAGGAGAAGCTGGCAAACCTCTTCGGCTTACGGAGGTCCAACTCTGAGTAGCTGAATTCTTTGCCCTGAGAGGAGGAGGGCAAGATGGAGGGATGGAGATGGAGGGTGAAACAGGGGGAGAGGGAGTCAGACAATGCAAAATGCAAGACAATAAACATGACACGTTTTTAAATGCATATATATATATATATATATATATATATATATATATATATATATATATATATATATACACATATATATATATACATATATATACATATATATATACACATACATACATATATATACACATACATACATATATATACACACACATATATATATATACATACATATGTATGTGTGTGTATGTATATATATATATATATACATACATAATGCCTTAACACAAAACAGTATATTTGTGATTAAGAATTGTATTGATTACTATATAAACTGGAACAAAACATAACAACAATTTCAACCCTTGGCAAGAGTTAGTTAGAAACGTCAAACACTGCCTCTTTCAGTGGAAAGAATGAGGATATTGCACAATAAATATTTTTCCTTCCACCTGACAAGAGTTGATACCTTAACTTCATTCCAAGTGAAGCTGCTCCACCCTGAAACTCAATAAAAGACTAGAACACGATCTACTGCAGGTGGTAGTAACCTCCTGTCCTTTTCCAAGTAATCCAGTATACTGTAACACAGCCTAGAACCAACAGATAGACTACAGTGAGTGTCAGTTCATCACCAAATTAATGTGACCACCTAGTTTGAGCACATGGATTTTGAGTGTTACAAAAATGGTTTGTCTACATCATTGAGATACGTTTTTATTCTTTACATCTTGACGCGCCTAGTTATGACCGACATTTTCCTTTGTTAGATATTCGAAAAGAAGATGCCCAAGCGTGCCGCTTCAGGAAAACACTGATTACAAAAAGATAGATGGCGACGCCCTTCTGGAGAGCGCACGATGACGAGGGACAATGGAGCACGAGGCTGTCGGTCACGGCCATCAGACAGATTGCTTCACTGGGTGTGCCTGTCAAACTTCTTTCACCTGTGATTGAAAGCAGAGACTCGGAATGTGTTGGACGCCTCTTCAACTAAACCAGATATGATTAAAAAGCCTTTTTATTATATATTTATTTAAATCACAGTGTCATATTGTTTTTTACTTCTATCAGAAACATTGTGTTTCTCAATTCAATTCAATGTTTGAGAGGAGATATTTGAAGAATTTAATGAAATATTAAACTATATGGGCAAACAGTCAAATGCGGATCAAGTAAAAACATAAAAATACCAAACAAAAATCTGACAGGCTTTGTTTTTTTTCATTATTAAATGAGAATAAAAATCCTTCTGTTTTTACCCTGTAAATAAGTAAACCCCTTTCCTTTACAAAATAAAATCACAAACTACTGTTACACAGCTTTATTGACATTGACCATTTTCTCATAATTGTCAGGACAAGTTACTTCGGCAAAGATTGGCAAGATGCCAAGAAAGAAAGCACAATCGTCAGGATGCAACATAAGCACACTCCAATCAAGAAGGAGTGGAAACTTAATTATTACTGGTGACATAAGCACACAATGTCACTGCAGCAGTCCTTATCGTCGTCACGGGGGACCATCGCTGCATCTTGCGGCCAAACAAAAGGACCAATGAGGGGCTCTTTTTCTTCCACCGATGGTGCGTTTGAGTTCATCCCCAAGGTGTTCGATGCATCAATTAAGGGATGGCAGTAGCGAAGTGAGGCTTTTCACCCCAATGATCCTCGATCCAGTCCTGCTCGATTCTTGCAGACCTTTGTCGTTGCAAAGTGTACCCCCACCCCCCCCCCCCCCCCCCCCCCCCCCCCCACCCCCACCCCCACCCTTAATGCGAGTGACTCAGGGCGACTTTGGGTCAATGGTTAGCAGGTCCGTCTTTCAATCTGGGGGTTGGCAGTTCAATTCCCCGCGCGTCTAGACATGTTCTCCCAATTCGCCCAACTAGTGGCTCAAGCCTTAAAGTTGGTTAAGGTTTGAGCCTCTACAACATGGTGTAAGTCACTTTGGATAAAAGCGTGAGCTAAATGACATGTAATGTAATGTAATGTAATGTAATGTAATGAAATGACTCTACGTGACCCGAGCCCCTTGACATGACCCCTGTCACACAATCTGTCCTGCAGGTCTCGGCTACAAAAGCAGTCCGATCACAATTGATCTCGACCACAACTACGCTGCCGTTTGGTAACGCACTGGCGCCCTCTTCTGGAGGGAATCAAAACTATTCGGTGCATTTCTCCTGTTTAACTCCTGCGGGCAAACATGGGAAACAAGACCAGAGTGATGGAGATACAAGTTAACCATACAATTGCAGACAGAGAGTATGGAACGATCACAGACTGTTGCTATTTAAAAACAAATCTGTTTGGAGACCCGGAGGGAGAATCTACAAACTGTATTGGTGGAAAGCAGTCCGTCAGAGAGAGAAAACCTATAGGCCTGTTCTGCTATATCTACAGGAGCAAAACACAGATATGAATACAAAAATATGAAAGGAAGCTTTCAGATGTTTTTTTTATTTGTAATTCGGAGTAAAATGTTTGTCCCGTCTTAATATCTAGAACACAGTCATGAAATATGTTTGTGTCAAAACCTTAGTGGATCGGTCAAATCGGGCGAACATTTTGTGCAAAAGACATATTCTAAATGTATACAGTGCAGTAAAAAAATAATAATAAATATTTATTGCCCCTTTGGAATTTTAATTGTAGAAACCACACAACGTGAACTGATAACGTCCACATTTAATGTATTAAATGCGGACGTTTCAGGGCAGAGCAAAGTGGTACGTTTTTAAAACTGGTTACTGACTTTTGGTTGACGAACCCAGACTGACATATTTTTATTGCTTATAATTGTGGCCATAATGATCCCGTGTAGTTACAGGCCATATTGTTTAAATGAATGCTGATCCAGAGGATGATTGAAACTATTTTGTACTGCAAAAAACTCATGGAGCTGACGGTGTCTTTATTATTGCCTTTTCCCACCTGCAGCTACACCCCTCCCCCAGGAAGGCCTAGGAAGGCCTTCCTTAAAACAGCCTCTGATCAGGCGCGACAAATTGTATTACTAAAAATGTATACAAGCGGTACCCGCCTGCCTGTTGGGTAAAATACATACTGGATTTTGGATTTTAAATGCCCAAAATAAAAACATTCCCCGCAGACGAATGCTGTGTGTGTGTGTGACACATCTTCCACGCCATTAAGAATAACTACTTGAAAATAGGACATTTCTAAAATGTTCACCGTCACATAACTGAAATATGTGGATCTGTGAAACTCAAAGTTAAACAAAGAGTGTAAAAACTCATCGGTTTCACTTTTAAAACCAAAAGGCAATCTTGTCACCCAAAGCTATAATTACCCATATCAGGTTCCAACCCGGATGATGCTATTTTAAATGCACAAGTAAAGCCTTGTGGGCATGAGGCATGTAACACACACACACACACACACACACGAACAACTACCTGTGAAAAGGGGTCAATGAGGCAAACGGCTTGACTGACCTTTGACCTGGATGTGGTGCCATAGTTAGAACTCGTGTTGCCCGCTGAGATGATGTCATCCAAGACCTCCAGGTCCTCCAGATCACTGGGCTCAGCAGCACTGAGGGGCACACAGTTAAACATGTGAAATTGGTAAAGTCTACTGACTGACCTTTTATGACAAATTCAGGATGATTCTAAGCGCACCACAATACACCGTGGGAGGCCACAGTTTCATCAGGTCATATACATATATGTCACCCTGTTTATGCAGCACTGTGAGCAGTGGCTTTTAAAAAGAAAATATGCTGTTTAGCAAAATAAAGTTGTGAATCATTGCTTCGGGAATGTTGAATGGAACCGGCTGAGCAGAGAGTGAGTTGGTGTTTCTTAAAGATGACATTCATATAGAGCACAGGGTAATTATGCAATGTGGATTGAGTTAATTATTTCAGAGTTATTTTTTTTTCTAATGAAGATAATTACATTCATAGCTTCAGTCAACAGACCGGCTCCATCAATAATCATCAGCTTACGCTGTCATCATGTCAAACAAATGAAAAAAAAAAAACCAAAGGCGTTTTTATTCTTTGTACAACTGGATGAGCAAACACTCCGACCACTGATCACGAGTCCGCGACAGCAAACATGAACACCAAGGAGCGGGAACATGGAAGTGACAGCTGATCACCAGATGGAATAATAATATGTATATAATATGACACACTTGCAAATAGACAACCGGACAGACCTCAAGGAAAGACGTCGAGAGAGATGGCGTGTGACCTGCAACGCCTTTCACTCTGTGAACTCGCAACACAAACACACTTTCTGGAAAAGGAATCTCGTTTTGGATGAAGTTCAACAGGATGTGAATGCCTTCTTTACTTTCTCACTGGCCGTGCAGTAAAATGTGGGGATGTTTGTTTGCATATGAATGAGCCAGAGAGAGAGAGAGAGAGAGAGAGGGAGAGAGAGAGAGAGAGAGAGAGAGAGAGAGAGAGAGAGAGAGAGAGAGAGAGAGAGAGAGACTAAAGTGAGGCCTCCAGCAGTGAAACTTACACATTGGCATCTGTAGACCGGTTGGCACCATCTCGGTCATCCAACAAGAACTATTCAACGGTTGTGGGAATACGCTCATTTGCAACAAGTCTGCGCGGTAAATACGCAGCTGGAGTCAGCAGCTGGTTAGCTTAGCATAACGATTGGAAACAGGGGTGCTAATATAACAAATGTGCATCCTCCCAGCACCTCTGAAACGTGGTTCTGGTTGGTGCACGTGTGTTATCTTCGGCCATGCCAGCTGCTTCCCCATTTCCGGTCTTTAAGCTAAGCTAAGCTAAGCTAACCTAACCTGACTACTAGCTCCAGCTTCATATTTACTGGCCAGACAAGGCCGGTATCCATCTTCTCATTGACCTCGCCACAAACTACAAATAACCGTTTAAAAATCCTCTCCGGTGACTTCTAACTGAGATATGAAAAGTTAAAATTACTTTGAGGAAGCCAAGTTGATTCCCCCGGCAGTCGTCGTTAACCTTTGTGTGCACGGCGAGGCATGTTGCCACAACCAAGGCTGTAAAACATGTGTAACCAGGACCTGAGGACGATGACCTTAGGCCACCCTCCTCTGTGTTATAGTTACATGACTGCTTAGCCAAACAATGGCATTTTAAAAATCGTGCTTTAATGCGACTAAATTCAAAAGCTTTTCAGCATCGCAATGTCTCCGTCATCCGTCGGGGGCTTCACTGCAGTTTCCCCACACGCTCTACCATCATCACACAAGTGCTATTGCCTCAAAGGGGATGTAGTTAAGAGCATGTTGAACTGACGTCGGGACTCATCATCACACTCATTTCGCTTTGAATGGAGACAGCAAAAAAGGCCGATTGATGCTGCCTCTTACTCTGCAGGTCATCGTGCCAGATAGTTAGCTGAATTCAACACCGTTACCTCCAGTAGAGGACAGTTTGGATGAACAGACAGGAGCAAAGCCATGTATTGATACGTACGTCATACATCCCCTCTTCAAAAGAAACCACACTATCCCTTTGTTGATGCAAGTCAGGCCAAGTCTGCCGTGTCGTTGAGAGTCAATACCCCCATTTAACAATGGAACAGATAAAACACTAACCTGACAGCAGTGTCACCAATTTACTACTTGCAGATGAAGCCGTATGGTATTGCACTGCATTAGTCTAATACGTGGACACAATATTAGTTCACTCTGCCTCAATAAACATGTTTGAGGATGTTCAAGTATTTCTCTGGAGAAGATAACAGGTTCAACGATACGGTGACTCAGTGTGACCCAAATTGTTCTCAGCAATGTCAGGTATTTAAGACATCTGAGCTTCAACTGTGACTGAGATGTTGCAACTGTATCCCTGGCACAACGATAGTGTATGTAATCCCACGACAATGCAGCCGGCATGTGGAGCAGCAGGTTTCTCTACCCGGTACCTCTTTTGCTCCACAACTCCACTCGGAAGCCCGACGAGCCTTCGGCAGAACTCAGGGTGTGTGTGTGACATGTTTGAAAAGGGCAACTTGAGAACTTCCTCACACAGCGGGGTGTCAAAACGAGTCCATCACGACTTTGACATCACCTTGAACGCTCTGAAATGCCACGGGAGTCAAAAACAAACTAAATAACTACAAGATGTATTACACCCTGATACCCTCAAGTATTTGCCAGATAAGACCCCGGACATGGATTATAACTAAGTCCTTAACGAACAACTTAACGAACAATGGACCATAGTAGCTGTGATTATGATCAACAATCGGGGGCTGAGAGGCTGATGTACTGAACATGTGTATTAAACATTAAGCTTGTCCTTAGTGTTATTTTGAACTGAATGTGTGCACTGTTAGGCGTAACCCTCTCCCCCCCATCCCTCCTCCCCCCCGGGTGCATCTCTTGTGTGCAAAGGCGGTCCTCGCAGTGTCAGCCCGTCGTCGTCGTCGTCTCCCGTGTAAACACAAGCGAGCGAGACACGGGGACTTCTGGCTTGTTGAGCCTCTGTTACGCACCTCTCTGTGTGCATGTGTCTCCTTCTGGTCAATTTGTGGTTGTTTTGTGTCACTCTGTATTTATTACTGTGGTTATTTTTGTGTGCGATTGTTTCGCTACCTTCTTTGCAGTCATTTTGAGCATCTTTGTGTCTCTTGTTAGTCAGTCTGAGCATCTTTGTAGTAGTTGAGTCTCTTTGTGTCTCTCTGTAGTAATATTGAGTCTCTTTGTATAACTGTGAGTGTCTTTGTAGTCGCTTTGTGTTTCTTTGTAGTAATATTGAGTCTCTTTGTATAACTGTGAGTGTCTTTGTAGTCGCTTTGTGTTTCTTTGTAGTAATATTGAGTCTCTTTGTATAATTTTGAGTCTCTTTCTAGTCATGTTGTGTCTCTTTATGGCAGTTGTGCCCCTTTGTCATAGTTGTCCAGAGACTCTTAGTCTATTGTTGGTTGTTTTGTTCTTTGTGGTCATTTTGCTTCAAGCTCGGTTTACAATAATGACTTCATAGCGCAGCTGTAAAATAGCCTACCTTCAGCATCAATGACTAATATTTTTGAAGGATTCTGTTTGATATGTTGCATCTTTTTCTTATTTCTTGAACTTTAACTGTTAGCAGGTAACAGTCTTTTCCATAAGATTAGTGCTGCAATAAATTATTATTTTAATTTTCAATTAATCTGCGGTTTATCTTCAAATATTTGGTCTTTAAAATGTCAGAAAATAGTTTAAAATGTTCACTACAGTTGCTCAAAGCCAAAGTTCCTTGTTCCAACCAACTAGCAGTCCAAAAGGCAAATATATTGACATTGTAATATCATAGAAGCCTTTTAAACCAGAAGATAGTAGTATTTTCACTTGATTTGCACGATAAACCAAATCAATCGGTTGTTCAGCTTTGAATAACGTGATCAGAGAAACAGTTCCTACTGGTACCCTCAAATTATGAAATAAGGAGACAGGCGGTGCCATTCACCTCACTCAAACTCCGCCACACCCTCTTCCCTTTCAACCTCAAAGAGACCGTCTGACTATTCCTCACATGTTATTTTTTAATCTATAGCATGCAAGTGGGGTCTTTGGTTATTTCTCTTCTGCTGTTTTTAGCTATGCCACAGACGAACAAAAACATATTGTTGGGAAGCTTTTCTTTCCCACCAGTTGATGCAAGAAAAAGGTTCACAAACCCATTTTCTGCATGTCCCTGAAGGATTCTGCAAGCTTTTGGAGAACTGAAGGAGGTTTAATGTCCCAATATACTCCATTTGCACTTTTGCACAATTGCATCATGGTTGAAAGAATGGACTGGAATATTATGGATTTCACATATCTCCCCTCCCCCTTTTAACAGTCCTGTCTAGACAGAAATGCCCTAATGGGCTATCTAAAGCTCCATTAACTCATTCATCTTCAAATTCACGCTAATTCTAAGGAAATAGATTTGGCATGGTGCAGGAAATATATTCCTTTTCAGTTACCATTAACGTCATTAAATACTTTATTGCCTGCTAAATGTCCACACCAGCTGCTGGACAGCCAGCTGTATGATGAGATATGCAGGTAACTCACAAGGGGCTGATCCCATTCAACAAAAAGCATGTAGGAGGCTCAACTGAGAGAAGCATCAATCCAAAAAGTCCTCAACTTCACCCCAGACGCACAGTGCACAACAATAAAGACCCTGCGCTGAGTCCACTTAGCCCTAAGGTGGGTCTCTAAGGAGTCGGAAGCATACCTGAGTGTTTGCTGGATCTCATTAGCCCCCTTCACCGGGGCAGGGTCACGCTTTGTCTTTTTATTGAACTTCAAGAACCTAAACTTGGTTTTCTCATCCTCCTTCGTGTTCTTCTCCGCCGACTCGGCCAGGCTGACTTCGCTCCTGGAGAACAAACTTTTCAGAGTCCTCCTGGATGTGGTCTTGGCCATCTCTCCCGCACACGCCAACGTGACGTTTCCCCGTGAGGCAGAGCAGGACTGATGCGCGAGAACCCCTCCAACCAAAAAAAAAACAAAAGCGCTTAGCCCGACGACGATCGGCTCATTAAAAGCTGCCGCAGATGGCACTTGTTGACAGAGAACAGCTGCTCCCGCTGCCTCATGTTCGGTGCAGGATGCAGAGCTCAGGTGTTGCGACACGCCCATAAAGAGCAACACCCAGATCCCAGGCAGCCTTCAATAACACCCTTCCGATCGCTCTCGGTCCACTAAAGCGTTACGCAATGAATGAATGAATCATTACAAATGTGTACATTCATGTGTGCCTCCTAGTGGATGTGGGTGTTCGATGCCGGAGTTCTCCAAGTTGCACACAATGTTATAGTTCGTATTGGTAGTCTGTCGCTATGATAAGATGTTCCTGTGTGTGTTCTATCTTCCAGGCAGGTTCAGGTATGGAATATGTGTCTCTCCATCTTGATAAAGGTCGGCGGACCAAGGAAGGACATATATATATATATATGATGCAGACACTATTTGGAATGAACGTGCAGCATTACAGATAGGCCTATGATTACCACAAATTATAGCGTTTGTACATACACATAATAATCATTTATATTATATAATACTATATAATTAGAATAATATCAAAAGACTATCTTGATCTTTACGGAATACAAAAGAAAATCGAAAAGAGTACATTTAAATCTAATGGGTCATATTGGTATAGATGCCGGGTTGCATGGTTTTATTTCGTATTGGCACTCTCTGTCTTTACGATACGATGTCCCAACTTTTCCGATATCCCAGTATTTCATAGGTCAGGTATGGAATCCGTCCAGGGGCGTTACTTAGGGGGCCAAGTCTACCACCCTGCTTTCCTGCGTCCTTGCTCGGACCAAGACCACCGTCGCATCTGAACCGCGCGCGCCTGCGCAGGTACAGAAGTTTGCGTGCACGTTTGCACGGTGGTGGCGCCCTCTGTGTGACACGATGTGTCAACAGCGACTCCGTCACCCGACGAAGCGCTCCGCCCCGGGTCTGTGCTGCCAGTTCCTGCTGCTGGAGGCGTCTCCAGGACCTCGTGTCACGCGCCGTGGTCCGTGGAGGCTGGTAAACCACACGCGCTGGTAACGGATTAGATCCATCATTTGTATTGTAATGAGCAATGCACACAGAGTAATATACTATCTCCTCATGAACACCTCCACAGTGGATGAGCGGCGACGTCTTGTGGTCGCTGGGCAATTTGCAACCTGATCACAGAACCACGGGCACGCGCGCACGTTCACGCACGTGCCTCACGGTGGCGCCACGCACGCGTCACTTGTAAAGTTCCAGTGTGTGCAACTTGTTTAATAAGGATATGAGCATACTGATGCAATGAGTCCCCCCCCCCTCTCCCCTCACACACACACTCTCAGTGACTCATATCAATTACTGCCATGACTGTCAACATTTTGCTGTAACAAAAAAAAAAAAAACGAGGAAAAATCCCCCCCCCCCTAAAAGTTATGATTTCACTCACAACACACGTGATATTGTAAAATGTTATCCTTTCGATAATCAAACACTAAATTTGCCTTTTATTGCTTTACTTTAATAGCAGCCACCCACTCGTGAGTAGACAAACCCTATAGTAAGGGCAATAAAGTGAAGTCATTGTGCTGGAGTTCCCCTGCAGCAGCCTCCAGGGACACGGAATGATCTCATTTTCCATGAAGGGTCAACAATATAACCCAAACCAAAATCGAATAACTGTACCAAAGTATTTAGAAAAGGCAGATCCTTACACATGGCTGGCCTTTGGCTGGATGCATAGTTGCTGGGCCCCTCACTAACCGCTGCCTCCCCACTAACTGAGCATGTACAGTACACATTAGTGTTTGTAAGCAGGCATTTTACATGTTCTCATGGCTTGCTGCTTGGTAATGTGATTATACACGACTAAGGAATGTATCGTCTCAAAACGATTTTATCAGAGGGCCCTGAGATCTAACAATATAGCCGAACACTACAGTAAACATGTACAGTAAACGTTTAAAATGCACTTATCTTCTCTCTGGTGGAGAAATTGATGAGAAAAATTGATATTTGTCTTCCTATGTCTGTTAACTATGAGGCTGGTCCACCTGGTCCATTTGACAATTTCCTCTGGTAACTGTAAAACTAATTAAATTAAATGAACACACATGATCACTATTGGTATTAACTCCATATAAAAAAACTGTTCTTACTTTGTTTTGAAAAAAAGAATCAATCAGACCATATACATGTTCCTATTCATAGGAAATCACAAGTCTAAGTGGACAACTGTGGACCATGTAGAAGCCTTTACTACGAGTGCAGTAACACAAATTATCCACCAGGTGGGGACAAAGTCATTTCCCACACATGCAAGCCTGACGCCGGGCTCCTCCGTGCCCTGCTGGTTAAGTGAGTTTTGGGCGTAGAGTTATACGACTCGCACCGTTGGAATCCGTCCCCGGAGCGTGAAGTAGAACAAATGCCTAGCACCAGTATGTCTGCATGCGCTGCTGCCTTGTTTCTGCTGTGGGCTCATTTAGTTGCTCGGTGTTTTTCTGAGCTTTTTGTCGAGCTCCCTCCGCTAACGTGGGCAAGAGGGATGCTACACACTTAACGTGGCCTTTGCCGGGTTTTGAGAGGTCTAAGGTGACGAACCTTTTCCTGGCGTGGAGTGATTGTTGGGTGGGGGCTGCAGGAATTTAATGGCCGAAGATAATGAGAGCCGTATCAACCCCTCTCACCGCGCTGTCTGTCTGAGAATGGATGAATATAGCTACTTTATGTGTCCTGAGCGGACCAAATGTGGTCATATATAAACCGGCGTTTATTATGTTTATGTTAAACCTTTAGACCCATTTAGCTGATTGCTGCGACATCACCATCTCGTGCTGTTCCCCAGAGCCATATACACCCATGTATATGGCCTTGCCTGCTGAATAAAAAAAAAGAAAGAACTGCAATCGAAAGTCAAACACGTAGGTCAAACTGAAGCTAATGACTATGGGATCAGCCCTGTTGACATACGATTGAAGGTGTGCACCTCTTGTCCTGTTGACATCAGCCACCGGCTATTAGGAGCCAAAAGTGAACTTTGGCATCAGAATGTGTCACCCTCGTAAAACACACACACACGCACACACACACACACACACACACACACACACATAACTCTGCCGTTTATCTCTGGCCTCTTTCCGTTGAAATAAAACAGAAAGTCAGTCATCTCACGCTCATTAGTTACAGCTGCCAGATGGTAAATATTTGCTGAGCCAGTCGACAACCTCTGCTATCTTTCGATTCACGGGATGTATTGCAATGTATTAAATGGAAGTTCTGTATAAACGTGTTTAACATTTTTTTTTATTTTACCTAGAATCATTGTATTCTATACTTTGTATGGATTCACACATTTGAAAACGTATTCAATTGAAATTAATTACTTTTACTTTCTTTTCCTCCTTTTTTTTTTATAGATATCTTGTAAAGCTTTTTCTCTCTGAATATAGTGCATGTAACACAAATTGGCTGAGATTTACTTTCAATACACGTACTCATGAAACACGACACCTTACAGGACATTTAACACTGTACCGGAGAAAGCAGAAAACACTTTGACCAAATCCACCTGAGAGGGACGGATGGGTGTTTTGCCACATCACACATCAACAAGAGTGTGAAATGTGCAGAACTGTGTGTGCAGCGTTAGTTGGTAAAGAGACGGAGCTGTGAGGTCAAAGTACCATCGGCAAAAGGAAGCATTTGACAGTTTTCTATTTCCACCCCCTTGATGCAGAACTAGACCATACATGAGCTGATACTGATACGGATATACATGACACATACGTTCTCTGTACAATGTGTCCCTTTTTTTCGAAACCGAAAAGGTGTGGTTTTCTGCATATGTGTGGTGCAACCTCGGACTTTTGTTGCAAGTAGGTTGAATCACAATCACAGCTCAGCCCCTCAGGTTATGGCTGTAACGGTGTGTACTTTTTTAATACATTGTGCTTATTTTCGCTATTGGAAAAAGCCTGATATGAGTGTGTGTGTGTGTGTGTGTGTGTGTGTGTTTGTGTGTTTGTGTAAGTGTGTGTGAGTTAAAGCTACAACCGGGTGCTGTCATGTACCTCCAGTGTATGTTGATTGTTAATAATCATAGGACATCATTTTAAGAGCTCACAGTGTATTTTATTTTTGCTCTGATATCGTTTAAAAAGCTGGATCAGGTATGCAGTCCAATGGGCTCGATATATTGGATTAAATTCTATGTTCATACACATTGTATACCGGATTGTCAATTCCTGCTGGAATGAATGCACATTTAATACACATAAAACAAAAACAAAAAATATATAAAAATGTAAAATCATGACCCAATCCCAAAATGTAATACTATAGCACGCTTTAAGTTATAAAACCCATTCCGATCGTTTGCTTTATTTGCTGTTTTCTATCAGGTTTACAACTGTGATTATTGTCATTATTTTCATTCCTCTAATGGTCATTTTAACTGACAATAACACTACTAATAATAATAATGAGTGTCATACTGATAAAATAACAATGTCCTGAGCATAAATGACTTATAAAAGCATTCTTTTTCTTTCTTCGTCCCTTTGCCTTTGTGTATTTTCTCCCCTCTATGTCCTTCTCATAGAATGATTCACTTTTAGGCTTGTCATTATTTCTGAGAAAAGGATCGGATATAATATCCGGTTGATGTTGATTAAGTCCACACAATGCCTTCTAAATTTAAATGGTAATGACTCATCGATCTCTCCCTGGAATTGGTGAAAAGCACTCATATTAATCCAGTCTGATGAACTCCTCCTGCGGTTGCAAAGGTCCGAGCAGGTTGAAACTGGAAACTGTTCCACTGGAGTTATTCAGTGTCAAGAGTAGAAGCTTATGCATGCAAATGATGTGGCTGACTTCCCTGGAAATTCTCGTTGGCGCCATCCATTGTGTACTCAAGACAACTTCCTTGTGATGAACACACTTGATAGGCAGCAGCAGAACCCGGTGTCCTCCTTTGTGAATTTGATTAACTGTCACAATGCTGAGTCATTCTCCAGCCTAAAAACACCTGTGTGTGTGTGTGTGTGTGTTTTCTTTTTAGTGTGGTGTGTTCCTTTTTGCATTTTTTGCCAGTCAACCTACCTCTGTGGCAAGTCAAAGGGTTTCCTGTTGTGATTCTCAGGGGCTGCACGAGCTGCTGCAGAGGGGAACTATAGGCTGTCTGTTTTCGAAGAATAAGAGGAAGAAATAAAAAAACGAAATAAAAACAGGATATCTGCTTTACATTCTCCTCAACCGGGCAGACAACAGTGCTTCCAACGGCCGTGTTGTTTAATAACTGGCAGTGTTTCTGATTCATTGGGTCGTGTTTTTGATTTTTTTTTGTTGCTATTCCACATCAGTTGGAATGGGTGTCCAAACGGCACACTTTTTATTTGATTTCTTTGCATTTTTAGCACATGCTGCAGTTGCGACAGTGGAGTTTCTCCCAATGTTTCCTTTGTTTTTTAGTGGCCCGGTTTCCCTCCAGGGACAATAGAGATGTATTGAATGGGTTACAATCACAGGGCGGCTATACTATGATTATTACGTGCAAGTGAATGGCCCTGTGTGTTTCAAAGGATGCGTTGCTTAAACGAGGACGTTTTTGTCTTCCTCTGTTCTCTCGTGCGCTTTATCAGAGCAGCACGCCGGCATTTCGCATCGTCTCACACTCTCACCACGGCTTCTACTTCTGATTGCCCGATTGCGCAATAAGGTGCCATTGCAGCTGGCAGCCTGCCAAACGTGAAGGATTTCCTGTCACTGCTGCAGTTTGACGGTGCACTTGGAAGGTCTGAGGTGCCTTTATTCTGGTCAGTGGTGCGTAGGTGTTTTTCGTGTGTGGGGTTCTCCCCCACAGCACAGATCACAAGAGGAAACACTATAGAACGAGCGGTTGTCAGCAAAAAAAAAGACAGAAAAAGAAAGTGGTTAGGACTCTGAGCGAGAGAGAGGGAGACACTGCAAGAGAATTTACTGGAAAGAGCAAACCATGCTGACAGTAACTTTGCTGCAGATGTTGTAGATTGAAAGTGTGTCTCACTGCCCTGGGATGACAGTGATTAGAGCTAGAAGCATCTTTTGGGCTTTCATGTTCGTTTAGACAGGCCCGCTGTGCCCGTAAATCTATTCTCACGCTCGTTGATTTTGTGAGGAAAAAAAAGGAAGAAAATGATGTGATGTAAGAACTGTTTTCTGTGTGTTTTTTTTCTTTTTTTGTTTCGTTGGTGACCGGCCGGTTTCATTTCCTGTATTTTCAAGGAAAGAGAGCCTGACAAGTGAACCAATCAGGGGAATGTAGTATGGGACTTCCTAGAGTTTATTACCAGCAAGAGAGAGGTAGTAAGCAGGATGTCGCAAGGGCGTATGTATGTTCCTTACGGGTGCAGTGACTGTATTGTGTTCTTGGGAAGAGCGTGTTGTTTGAATTTCCACATGCGTAAATATCTGGCTACCTTTGATATGAAATGTCGGTAACGGCCTCATATCAAATGACGAATGAAAGGCTTTTACCAACCCAACCGGTCCTTTTAACCCAGTGGTGCTTAAAGTTTTGATGACTGAGTGACAATTAAGGGAGTCAGCATATGGTCAGCAAAATGGTCTTCTGACCTTATTCATTTTAACTTGGGATGCATTGATCCAACTGGTTCAGCCCTTAAGTACAGATCTCACACCTTTTATTTAATAGGCTGTATGCCTCACTATGCGGAAGGGACTGGAATCCTTCTCATATATGTGGGCATTAACAGGCTCAACATAAACGTTGTTTCCTAACTTTGTAAAAGAAAGTGTAACTAAATACATAGATATCCAGGTACTAACTTATTATTTATTAAGCTAATGGTATCCGATACCTCATCCAGCTATTTGAGTCACTATCGGGATCAGTGCATCCCTAATTTTAACCCAAAGTATAATGTTTTCCTAACCTTTAAGGGGCAATGTGTAAGATCTGGCCAGCATGTTTGGTTTAAAACATGAAATATATACTAAGTTTACAGTTACAGTGTTGTGTTGTCCAGCCCGTCCTATCTTGTACCGCTTGTACCTCAAGAGGCGATAGAGAGTCTCTTTGACATTACACATTGCCCCTTTTATCAAAGTACTTGATTTATACTCTACAATAACTTTCCCCTCAACCATACCATGTGTGGTGTGTGCTTAAACCTAACCAACCCTTAACCATCACGTTGTCACATCATACCTTTTTTTTTTTTTTTTTTTTTTATCAAAAGGGATTTGTAACAGTTTTTGCATGATGCTGATGGGGCGGCAGATCATAAAACACTCGTTAGTGTCGTTCTAGAGACCATGGCCAAATCACGTATTTTGTCATTTCATTTGGAGGACTTTTTCATTGTTGATGATTTATTTTCTGCCATCCCAGTTGCTGCATTGTTCCCCCAATCAAATCTCATACCGGTATGAAAACACACGCACAATACAGGACGTATAGAAACAATATCTTTAATATGCTACATCGTGTAAATATAAAAGTATCATCAAAATAGTCTCTCACATATAAATTCTTAACATCTCATAACTTGTTTTCCAAAAATAAACTACATAGACAAACATATTGTACAAAGTAAAAAAAGAACACTACAAAAATCATAAAAGAAGTACATCACTGACTCAGTAGTACAATTTTCAAAAACAGTACCTGCCTACATGGTTTTGGGGAATAACCAAAAGCATTTTTTTCCAGTGCAGAGTGAGAAAAATTATAACAATGTTAGAAAATTGTGCCCCTGTGCCGCTCAAAACATTCACAGGAACGCTTTGTGTACGTAAGGAATATCTGAAACATTTGAATCCAGTAAAATGCTATGCAGCGATAAAAACGTTGCAATAAGAAAGACTGAAAGCCATCTTCAGAGGACTTTATGTACATATTTCATCGTGATACTGGGATCCCATTGAATTTGTAGTTTACTTTCTTTTGTTGATATTTGGTTTTGTTCAGCACAGTGTGTCTTTTGATACTTAGATATCTAAGTTACCTGCGAGAAGTCGCTGAATAATAAAAAACAAAAAAAGGTGGTTTCCTCACTTCTAATGTTAGAATGAGTTGAGTAATGAAAAAAACATGGCTACACATTCACGTTCTTTGATTGTAGTTTTGGCAATTGCTTATTAAAACACAGTTTCAAGACAGTTTTTTGATCTTCCCTTTTTTCTTAAATCATAAATAAATAAAATAGTTACAAACAGGAATGTGGTTCGTGCCATCGTCATTGTGCCCTGTCATTCGTATAAACTTCCACTCGTCGTACGCACGCACCCAGAAGCTCAAACAAGCTGTCACACAAAGCAAAACAGTTCAGTGAGGACTCATTCGCAGGTTCGTGCCACATTATTGTTCCTGAGTCCATTTGTGGTTTTCCTAAGAGATCAAACACGCAGAAAGAAAAGAAAAAAAAACACTAACAAAAACAAAAACATTATGCTATTATACAACTAAATAAATAAAGATTACTCAAATTTCGAGAAAAGTAATAAGTTAAAGCACAAAAGAAAAAAATCAAAACAATTCTCTACCTGAGTGAAAAGAGTTTTCAATACTTCACAGCTTAACAACATCCTCCTCCGTTTTCATTTTTTAAACTGAGTTTTGGGAGGAAGTACAATCACTGAATACCCTCGCCCAGTCTTTGGAATGCTCTTCTTTTGGTGCTGCGCTCATTTGATTATGAAAGTGTCCCTTTAATGCCCTTCATGGACCCTTTTAGCGAGTTTTATTTGGCGAAACATCTGTTTTCTTGGTTGCTGGTAGGCTGTATGTCCTTTTTATATTCCTCCCTCTCTCGATTGATTCCTTCTCACTGTCCTTCAGTCTTCACTGTTGACCGTTGGTGGAGGTGAACAACGCTGGCCCTCTCCTGATAGGCCAGTGGAGGGCTGTGGTGGGATGCGGGTGTCGCTGATTGGGCCAGGGGCGCTGCCGGTGAGTTAATAGCCACCGTCAGAGCTTTCAGCAGTATGGTCGCCTCCCTCTGGTCCTCCTTTTCCTCGCCCTCCAAGGTGCGCTCCAACCAGCGCTCCACCGCCTCCTCCACCTGCATTGCCGTCGCCGCCTCTGTGAGCATGTCGGCCTCTTGGCTGGCGTCGAACCGCTCCACCATCTGCTTCATGTGCACGTTGACGGGCGCGCTGGACTTGGCCAGGCAGCAGCTGCACTGGTGGATGCGCAGGCAGAAGCGGTGGAAGAAGGCCTGGGCGCAGAGCTGGCAGCGGTAGGGGCGGTCGCGGCTGCTGTGGAGCCGCCGGTGCAGTTTGAGGTGGATGTACTGGGTGAACTTGGTGTTGCACAGCTTGCACTGGTAGGGTTTCTCCCCAGAGTGTAGGCGGAGGTGTGTTTTCAAGTTGCTGGTGCTACTGAACCGTTTGTGACACACCTGGAAAGCATGACATGAAAGGTTAGGGCTTCTGTGAGCGACATTTCAAAAAGGCTGATTATGAACGGTTGGATTGTGTTTGAGATTATTCTAGAAAAACTGGGCAACATAGCATGTCATCTTGATGTGTCATGCACAGTATAGTGTTTGGGTTGACCATGTAATTCCAGTTCTGTGGCGTATCTCCATGAAAGAACATTTCTTCTCTCTCTCTCTCTCTCTCTCTCTCTCTCTCTCTCTCTCTCTCTCTCTCTCTCTCTCTCTCTCTCTCTCTCTCTCTCTCTCTCTCTCTCTCTCTCTCTCTCTCTCTCTCTCTCTCTCTCTCTCTCTCTCTCTCTCTCTCTCTCTCTCTCTGTCTCTCTGTCTCTCTCTCTCTCTCTCTCTCTCTCTCTCTCTCTCTCTCTCTCTCTCTCTCTCTCTCTCTCTCTCTCTCTCTCTCTCTCTCTCTCTCTCTCTCTCTCTCTCTCTCTCTCTCTCTCTCTCTCTCTCTCTCAACATTCACACCCACAGAGTCACACTAGTCAGCAATTACAGGACCAAGTGGGTAATGGCTCATTGCAAGTGAAAGAGACACTGCCTTACCAGGAAGGTATGTGAGTCAGAGTGCATCTTGCGTGTATTGTGTGTTTTCTATTTGTGTCTTTCCCACTCTCGAGTTGACATCGGAGTCATGTTCGGATCCGATCGTAAGAGGCGTGGCATGCGAGAAGTGGATGCACACCTGGTTTGTGATTTTCAACCTACCGTGCATTCATGTGGCTTCTCCCCCGTGTGGACCAGGTGATGTTTCTGGAGGTGGGCCAGCTGAGTGAAGCTCTTTTTACATAGGTTACACTGGAACGGTCTCTCACCACTGTGCACTCGGAGATGGACCTACAATTAAAAGAAGAAAGAAAAAAGGTCATGAGCACTGGTGTCCACCGCTGTGGGAAAGTTGGAATACATTGAATTACATTTTCAGGCACAAAAGAGAGGAACTGAAGCGGTTACCTTGAGGTTCGACAGCTGTCCGAAAGTCTTCGAGCAGATATTACATTCATACTTGATCTTTCCATTCTGCTTCTGCAATGGGTAGGGCAGCGATTTGTGGCCGGGGCCGTTGCGCGTCGCGGTTTTGCTTTTGATCGTAGCCAGGCTTAGATTCATGGCTTCCTCCAAACCGGGGGGAGACTGCTCGGTAGAATGATGCTGACTGTCGGGCTTGGGGAGAGGGGAGAGCTCTGGGGTGGCCGGTGCGCCTCGCGGTGGCGACACGTTTGCTTTGAGTTCTTTCAGACCTCCCTGCGAAGATGGAGGGTAAGGGAGGGACACTGGCAGCAGATTAGGCGGGCCGATGGGCGGGTACGGGAGGCCGTCGGTGCCCAGGTAGCCGCCGTATCGGAGGGATCCTCTTGAGGGCAGCATCCCAGGGAAGGGAGGGGAGTACGAGGGGAGAAGGAGGCGAGGATAGTGCGGGCCGTAGGGGGGGAGGAGCTGGTAATTGGGCTGGAGGGGCCTGGATTGGGGGTAAATGGGATAGGATGAAACGCCTTCCCTGTAGAGGCCGTGGAGGTGAAGAGGGAGATTTCGGTGCTGGGATGGCAGCACAGGATGTGGATCCGGTAAGTACGGGTGACTTAAGCCCAGACTGGGATCTCTGTGTTCGGGCTTCGGGGAAGGAATGACCCCCCGGTCTTCTGGATCTCTGTTGCTCTCCTCCTTCTCAACCTTTTTGCTGAAGTCCATGATCTGGTCGTCGGGCGTGTCCGGCGGTGTGTCTCTTTCCAACATCTCCACGTCGATGTTCTCCTCCCCGTCCTCATCCCTCTCTTCCTTCACCTCCTCCTTGGTTCTGTCTGTAAGCCATGTCTGCTGAGGTAGGTGCTGTTTGGCGTACTCCGGCTCCTGGTCTTCATCCGAACTGATGTATTCTGTGAATAAATTCAATTCAAATTGAGTACTGTGACAGAGTTTGATGAGTGAACAAACAGCATTAAAACAGGGGGGGAAGGAAGCTCATTATGATATGTGGTTCCGGTTAGTTCAAGTTAAAGTGTCTCTCACTCTCAGACACCCATCCACCCACAGAAGGCACTCCCTCTGATGGTAAATGATAGTAGTTTCAGTGTGACTTCACGTGTACATCATAAGGTGCAGGTTTCTGTTTGTCAATCGCAGTAGTGATTTTGATGTGGGAGAATAAGTTAGGTGGTAAAGTTTGTGGGAGTCCATGTGTCATGTCAAGTTTCTGAGTTTCATTTGCGAAACATTTTCTAGGTACAGCGGTCTTACTCGCCACAAGATAATGTGAAACAGCTCTTCCTTTCTTCCTTCTCTTTTTGAGAATTTCTCAGCATTACTGTATGTCGACTGCTTTTTCTCTCATCATGCTATTGTTTCGTGTTCATTGCGTGAATTGCCTACAGGCTCATTTAAAAGGCCCAGTGGTTTTTTTTCGCATTAGTTTGCCTCATCTACTACGATTGATTGGTATCTTTTAATAAAAATAACTTTTTTTGTCATCTGACAGTTATGCCCCACAGATTATTTGTCAGGATACAGCGACGGCTTGAGCAAATATGACAACAAGTTATTTTTATCTAAGTTTACCAAGCTTTAAATCACCATTGACCAATATAAATCACACGATAATGTACCACAAGACTGCCTTCAATATAAACTTAACAAAAAAAAAAAAAAAAAAACGGGAGGCAAACACTGAGCATACCTGCACTTGAAAGGAACGTGAAAGCTTTTCAAGATCCTATAAGTTGATAAAAAACGTAATGATACCGCCTCAGCATTAGTCAACCCATCTGGTGTATCCAGTTGGTATGAGTCACCGGACTTTGTGGCAACAGACAATCCCTCAGGATGATGACCTGCCATTCTACTAATGGCTGCAAACGCATGACTCACAAAAGGTACTTTGACCAGGCGTTATTCCTCTTAGATGTTGTCGCTAATCCCACGTCATTCACCACATCTACTGAGATTTGTTTGGTCTACATGTGCGCGTACGCATTCCACCGTGATCTGGCATAGAGATTTCTCTCTCTACGGTCGGCCTGACAGGGGAGAAATAGCATCGAACCTCCACTGTTGGTAAAAGATAACAGCGGGTCTTATTCACCGGGAGGAAGAATACACATGTCTTTATTCATCTTGAGGACATCTCATTTAGCTGATAAAAGATATTATCTCCCGACGCAGAGTCACGGCCACAGATGTAAATCTGTCACTTTGTCGCCTCTAGCATGTGTCATTGTACTGCATCACCTCTAAATCATTCCTTCCTCTGCCTCGAGATGCGTGTTAAACCCTGATACAGAACTGGCAAAGCCTGCGGCACTCACTCTGTTTGATGTCGACTTGCTGGCCGCAGAGCCTCTGGGCAAACTCCTGGCTGTACCACACCAGCAGCTCCTGGTTGGGCTCCACCGGTCGGATGGTGTAGAAGTAGATGTCCCGGCCGTTCTGGCACGCCACCAGGTTCTGTTCGGCCAGAGAGCGGGCCGGGTTGACGTAACGCATCCAGTTGCTCCTGTGGACGTCATAGCCATCTACGAAGTTTTGGAGCTGCCCACCGCTGTAAATCTGCAGCAGAGGAAAACGGAGAGATGACGGGATCAAAACACGCACACCTTTGAGGCAACTGATTTTTGTGTATTACTTGTATATTTAATGGTCCAGTATTTGATATCATAAATAGTTCCATTCATTATATTGCTTGACCAAGACATTGCAGCATGTGATGCTCGAAATTCTCGAAATTTAACCCCCAAAAAAAGCTGATTTTTAAAATCCTCAAAAAATAATCATCATCATCATCATCATCAAAACAGAATTTTAAATGAATAAATTCAAGACAAGAAACCGTCTGAATGATCACCTCTGCCATGTACAGTTCAGCTGTCAGTCACAGTATATCGTTGATCCTTTTTAGCCTGCTGCACCCAACAGCTCTGTGTGTCCTGAGTGTGTGCGTGTGTTTGTGTCACACTGTATACTTATATAAGGATATGTGCCTCTCCGCCTCCTTAGTAGGCGGAGAGGCACGGGGGAGGGGGCGTGACCGGGCTGTCTCTCTCCTCTCTTCCCCTCCTTGTCACTTGGAAATGGTCATGCGTTGTAATTTAGTTCACTGGAATCCATGGAAGTGGAACACGGAACTATGATAGCGTTCAGGGGGATGGTGGTGCATTTGCTTATGAAAACAAAACAAGTCGTGATTGGTGGCTGCTTGCCAAGCCAAGCACACGCTCGCGGGCATGCCTTTGGCAGCGCGTGCAGCCCCGCCCCTCCACCTGTGTCACGAGGTCGAAAAACACAATCGCTCCCGGACAACGTCACACTTTCACTATTGCACCGCGGCGACGCCCCTTTTGCACAGTAGGCTTACAGGAAGCGACATGACTCGGCAGAAGAAGAACATTCCTGAGTGACATAAACTGTGAGCGGGGAAGAGAAAGAGAAAGAGGGAAAGAGAGAGAGAAAAGAAACAAGGGACTTGAAGAGGAAAGGGGAGGGGGATAGTCGGAATGTGTGTGCGTCTATGGTGAACAATAGTCCCTCTCTTTGTGTAAGACTTTGATGACTGTGTGAGAGTCCACATTGTTACGTGCTAGCGGCATTAACTTCCTCTGAAAGTTTCACCAAAACTCCTGTGGACGGCAAGTGTGTGTGAAAGCACTTTTCCCCCCTGTTTGACGTACGGATCTGGATTTGATGTGAAACCGTTAAGCAACGGGCGTCTGTCTCCTATCTTATTTTATTTTTTTATGAATACCAGAGGAAGAAGAAAACATGTCCCCCGGTTGCTCCTCAACTGATCCCAGGGGTCATTTTCTTACTCTAGATTGGAGACTTTCTCCCGTATCTACTAGAATCACACTGAGCTGGGTGACGGGATTGATGCATAAATGTGATTATGCATAGATTTTGTGTTTTGTAATGTACAATTTTCAATGTGTGTGTGCATTTCCCTTACCCGCCAGAAGTATTTCCGATTGGCCTGTTTGGGAACGTTGTCTTTGGTGTAGAGGAGTCCTTGCAGAGGGCCGAAGCGAGTCCCCTGAGGAATGTACTCTTTGCTGAACACGCCCATCACCTGGAACACAGACCAAATACATCATCACATGTATCCCTTTTCTGTATTTCACCTCTCGTGAGGAATATTACACATCAACACTTAAAGTAAAAAGAAAAACAATCCATCCATCCATCCATCCATCCATTTTCAATACCGCTTATCCTCATTAGGGTCGCGGGGCGCTGGAGCCTATCCCAGCTGACATAGGGCGAAGGCAGGGGACACCCTGGACAGGCCGCCAGTCCATCGAGGGCACATGTAGGGACATACAACCATTCACTCTCACATTCACACCTATGGGACATTTAGAGATCAATTAACCTGCAGCATGTCTTTGGACTGTGGGAGGAAGCCGGAGAGCCCGGAGAGAACCCACGCTGCCACGGGGAGAACATGCAAACTCCACACAGAAGGACCGCTCCGACCGGGAATCGAACCCGCGGCCCTCTTGCTGTGAGGCGACAGTGCTAGCCACTACACCACCGTGCAGCCCAGAAAAACAATCAAAAGTTGATATTTCTCTACGTATACTTGTGTCTGTCCGTTGTTTATGTCAACGGACGCAACGCATTGCAGGTCGTTGCAACTGTGGTGGCATTGTCATGTTGACCCAGACGGCTCTCCAGCCGGGTTAAAACCCACAAGGTAAGACACTTTTGTCACTAACTGGCTAATGGAGTGAAGAGCATTACACTTTCTCTGACCTACTCCACTGATCTCTGACCTGCCTTGGTCATAAGCCCCAGAGAGAGGAAGCAGTGTCACCTGTTGTTTGCCTTGTGAACCTCGTGAATGCTGAACTCTCATTCGGGAAGGCGTTTTGGCGGTCATAGAGGACAATACTAGACTGATTCTAAAGCCACAAAGACGAAAGCATACAAAGCAATAAAAAGAAGATAATAATGCCTCTGCTTGTTCGTCCGACAGGTTGCATCAAAGCCTGAAAAGGCCTGATTTTGAAATGCATAAGTCTCACCTTTGTCTATATGGATACCCTTAGTTTGGGTGGTTCTAAGCATGCTCAAAGAAATTTTAGTTTTTACTACTTTGTTTGTGGAACAAGCCTAACCTGTCCCGTTCCGCAGGTTATTGAGTCTGACCTTTTGAGATGGAGAGAAAACTGTGCTGACAAAACTAAGAACTCTAAAGCGAGGACGAACAGGATATGCCACTGTCCTCTTTGTTATGCAGAGCAGCTTCATGATTCACACTTTCATAGAAAGTGGACAGGCTTGGGGTCAACCCCTCTCAAAACGAACTCAAACACACGCACACGCAAGCCATCCGGCAGCAGCATCTGTGGCGTACGCACAGTCTCCGTGTCTTGAGGAGCTTTGTGTTCAACTCTTAAATACGCCCCCACCCTTTTACCCGCCTTCCCTTGTTCCTCATAAACAAACAGACACTCTTTCTTCCTTCCATCGAGGCATCGTGATTCAAACTGACCCTCCAAAAGGATTTTCATGGCGTCCCGCGTAAAGGTCAAACCTGAGCGAACAAAAAATGACAATCACCTGAAACACCCAGCGATTGTTTATCAGGGAAGGAGTCGGCTGTTGCAGATGATGCAAAAGCGGTTCATTAGAAGAACAACAGGTCACTGAGGGCGGCAAGAGTGTGTGTGCATGTGTATGTGCATGTGTATGTGTGTTTTTGGGGGTCGCGTGGAGGCGAATGAGGTGATTCCTGGATGCGATGAACCAGTGTGACAGGGACATTGTGCTTTGCTGGCGTTGCGTGACTAACGAGTCGCTGTGGCCGCCGCTGCAGCTTAACCGCTCAGTTCAGCCAGGTTGGGAAGATGGGAGCGGGAGGGAGGTTTGGAGTGAGGGAGGGAGGGGGGGGGGGCTTGTTGAAGGACAGAAGAAAGGAGGATGAGCGTTCATAAATGGACTGGACCCACTCCATCACACTTCTGAACGCCCTCCCTTTGCCCCTGCCTTCCCCCAATCCCTTGTCTTTTCTTAACACTCGAAATAGCTTGCGCGCCTGCCTGGCCGGCTGCCTGTCCCCAACGAAAGTTAATCATCTGGTTTTAACCTAAATCCTCCCCCCCCTCTTCCCCCCTTTACCCCCTCCCTCCAGCACACACCAACCTCCTCTCCCTAGCTCAAACCCCCCCCTCCTCAATCCGTCCCCTCCGCTGCCCTCTCTCCCAGCTCGCTGGCTAACAACCCCATCTGCCACGTGCCCCCTCCACCTTTCTTTGCATTTCCTGGCACGCTTCGGGTTGCAAAAAAAAAAAAAAAGGGGGAGGAAAAGGAGGTTTTCACGATGTGGACGTGCATAATGACATGTGTTGCTAACGTTCTCAGTTTGCATACAGACTCTTTCAATTTCTCTCATCTGTGTTAAAAATCCCTTCTTTTGCTGAGAACCTGTTTTCTGATCCCTGTGGGAAACGAATTTGACCAACTTTAGCGAGTCGAGCAGAAGGATTCACGCAAAAAAATCGTTTTCCGGGATGTAAATCCACTCAATGGACAAGGGCAAGTTCAAGCAAAGCAGATTACCGGCAAGCGCGCGGGCCTGTGCACGCGCTTGTCTTCATGCCGCTGATCACATTCACATGAAATGCTTGATGTAACACACCGCTGCATGCGAGCACCACACCGATTGCGAGTGTTTGTGAGTTGTGTTAGACAGTAAGCAATTGGGGGGGGGGGGGAGTAGCCCACAAAGTGATTGTTATCGCCTTAGTTTGCATGCTTTTCTCTTCCCGCAGCAGTGAATGCTGCACAGAGAGGAGGCAGAGAGAACTAGAGAAGGGGCACGACGGGCAGAAAGCGTTGCCTGGGTCGGGGCAGAAAGAGGAAGGCGACAGCGAAGACAACCGCAAGCTTCAGAGTGTTGACTCCAAAACAAGTGAGTGTGACATTCTCTCTCTCTCTCTCTCTTTATCTTTCTCTTTGCAGTGACATGTCCGAGCATATGTCGGATGCCGCTGTGCTGCGAGCCAAACCGTCATCTGACTGGAAATAGCTCCGTGGTTTTGTGTTTGATCCGCCTGACTCACCTGAGAGGGAGAAGGAGGACGTGGGAGATAAATGGGACACAGGATCGCGTGGTGGAAGTCGAGCTGATCCCTGACCTCTTACTCTGTGTGTGTGTGTGTGCGCGTGTGTGTGTGTGTGTGTGTGTGTGTGTGTGTGTGTGTGTGTGTGTGTGCATGTGTGTGTCCTGAGTAAGAGTGTATCCATGCATTATTATACGCGTGAGACAGAAGCGCAAAGAAGCTGCACAACGGCTGAAACATTAGGGTGATGTAATGGAAGTTAAAGTGGCCAGGAGACATAAAAAGGCCCCCTGACCTCAAGCTGCCAGTGGCCTCCCCCCCCACACACACACACACATTTCCCGTGGTGCACTCTACTGTATGTGCGACGAGCTCATTAGTCAGCAGATCTTTTGTTCCAAGGAGCCCAATGCAGATGGCCCAACAGAATGTTACGCAACAACGTTTTGAAGTGTAAACGCAAAAAACTTTAATCTGCCAAAACAGACCATTCAAGGACAGCACAAAGGAGGGTTACAGTTGTCGTGGTTTGTCAGATTGAAATGTGATTTTTTTTTCTTTATTCCACAGCATCAGTGGGCCACTTTGGGTGCCAGTAAATTATGTATATTGATTTATTTTACCCATCATGACATGCATACACAAGAGGGAATTTAAGAGCAGGCCATTCCGTATGTCAAATCTGAAGGAGTTGAAGTGCTCTTACCTCGTTGTCTGTGCTGTATTCGAAGGTGAGGTTGCGTGGGATGGAGGTCATTGCTTTGGGCAGTCTGAAACTGGGGTCCGACACCTGGTCTGGCACGATGTAGGTGCAGTTGAGGACAAAGTCCACCTCCCTCCACCTGCTCATGTCTCCCGGGGTGCTTTCCAGCTTCATCTCGACAATATGGAATATACAGTTGCTGATGAGCTCAGGCGTCACAGGCCTTTGGTTTGGTTTGGCCCCGTTTGGTCTCAGTTGCTTTGGTATAGAAGTACTTTGGTTTGGTCGGGTCAGGTCCCTTGTCTTAGGTACGCTGGTTAAAGCTCAAGATCTTGAAAAGGAAGAGAGAGAAAGAGGTGTTAGTGCCCCAGAAATCAACTGTCATCAATTTGAGTTCCAGCCAAAGTAACGTCTCGTGACGCCTGCTTAAGCCTGTTTCATGAGACTCGACTAGAGAAGGTTGACCTGAAGTTGAATGCAAGTAATCTCAGTATCCAAAGTCATATAACTATAACGGTTTGAACTCTATGTACTTATTTAAAATGCCTCCTGGCAGCCATTCACTATTCAGGCAGCCGGTTCCATTCATGAGGAGCCAAAGTTCAATTGACACTTGTCCAACGTCCCATGCAGCGCTCGCCATTCAGTTTAACCACCCATTTCGTATGAGGCCAGTAGGTCATCTTGTCCTTTTCTGCTCATTCTGTATCATTTGTCCATTTGTTTTCATTGTCCAAGGTTATCCCTGTCAGGAAGAAGAAGAAAAAAAACAAGAAAAAGGAGACATGACTTACTTTCACACATTCATTCAGCTGTAGGATCCTCATGTCTTTGGCTATGTCATCCCTTGATTTTAGTTTTTTATATTCTCTCTTCTTTCCCCAGTGTGTTCTTCCGGGATGCCTGTCTGTTAGATCCTTTTGGGTATCCGCTCTTGCTGTGGCCACTCTGTCACCATCACCAGAAACTCCTGAGCCGGGATTGCGCCAACCTTTTTTAGCTCGACGCCTCGGCCAATCACGAGCCACTGTGGTCATGTGATTGAGCCATCTGACACACAACTGTTGGCTTTGGACAACAACATCAGTGACGTTGTACACTTGGCCAGCAAGTGGCTGTTGTGATGAATGCTTACACACACACACACACACACACTCACACACACGTCCACGCGCACACAAAGAAGACATGTTAATGAATGAATAAAGGAAGAGCAGATGGCTGGCCTGTTGCCACTGAAAAACACACTCATAGACTTTTGCTTGGTTTGGCACTTAATGAGCAATCTGCTGCCACTGTATCTCCTTGACCTACATCTCACTGTAGAACATCTTTAACTAAGAGTCTTAAGACCCCTGCAACACACACATGACCAAACAAATCCAGAACTTATGCAAACGCACATGAGGGCACATTTTTTTTTTCTTCTTCTTCTATATTTTGATTTCAATACAAAGTAGAAAGAAAAGGTTATACAAGAGTTGTAATGTTTTCTCTTTTTTCATGCACTGACGCATGCTCCGGGCTGACTGGTGCGTTCGCTCACTCCCAGGTACAGATGTAGGGCAGGTCATCCCCGCACGCAGGACTTACACGTGTCTGGCGAGCATCCCATTATACTTTCAGACACACACACACACACACACACCCACACACACACACACACACACACACACACACACACACACACACAGTCTAATTATACGGAGCGCCGGGTCACCTCACCTGGCAGGTCGGTGTAAAGATAGCCGGGACAGGAGAGAGCAGTTTGAAACAACATGTGGAGGGTGAGAAAGAGACACGTGTTGCTCTTTCGTTTGTGAAATGCAACAGGGGGGGGGGGGAAACAAATGCACAAACACGTGAAATATATGAACAAAAACAAAATAGATGTGGAATCAAGTTTTTCACTTTTTCACAAATATAACACCTGCAGTGGCCTTTTGATCACTGGCTATGACACATAACTGTGCACAAAATAAGTAACTCCTCCCTTTAGATTGTGTTAGTGTAATTAACAGCTTAAAGTCATCAACTGTTACATAACCTGCAGGCTAAAATGTTGAAAATTAAAAATAAAAGACACAAGAAAACAGTAAGGATGTTTAAATACAATGTAACATCTTTGATTTTAAGGGCTCACATAAAGATAAAAGGAAAAAGTAGTTCACAAACATTCTTTAAAGTGCAAAGAATAGAATATATATTTACACATGGATATAGCCATATCTTTTTTTTTTGTATACACAGTAACTATATTTGTGTCCGTACCCCGCCTCCTCTCCCCCTTTCTTTCCTAACTTGGCTGGCGAAATAGTAAATTGGCTGCCATATGGCAAGAGCGCTAGTCCAAGAGTGGAGCTTTACTGCCCAGTGCGGCGTGGGGGTTAATGGCGATGGTAGAAGGAGTGTGTGTGTGTGTGTGTGTGTGTGTGTGTGTTTGTGGTGGAGAGGGAGGGAGGGTGGGTAAGTGGGGATTTGGGCTCTTCTTTCACTGGCCTGGCCGGGCTAATTTCTCTAATTTACAGACAGTCTGGGCTCAGGCTCAGAGCCTAAAGACCCAGCACTCCAGGATAGCAGCCTAGCAGACTCATCTCACTCCTGGGACACACATCACATCCGGGAAATTAGATATTTTCAGACACACTTTTTTTTTCTTCCGGGGAGGGAAACCTCACGGGCAAAAGGGAACTGGGCCTTTGCACAAAAAGGGGAGGAGAGAGGTAGTGGCACCAGGCGAGCCAAAGGAGGATAAGTGGAGGAAAAGACCTGAGGTCAGCTATATTGAAGCTGTCTGCGACCGAGGAAATGAGACAATGTGGCTGAAGATGCGATAATACCTCATTAATAAGTTCCTGGTACCTGGGTGCTTTGTAATAGTCTGGTTTAAATGGACACCTGTTGCCATGCAATAGTCTAAGTCTGTACTGCCACCTGTTCTCCCAAATGTTGATTATACAATCAAATTTAATAAACTGCTGCTTAAAAAGAAAAAGGATGTACCTTTTATGTTTTAAAATTGCTGTGGTGAAGGAGTCACTGTAAAGTATTCCATGAGACTAAAGGTACATACATATGGTACATATACACAAAGGAGAAATTATTTACTAATATAATTAAAAAAAATGTCATCATGTTCGGACAACCAACACAATGTGCTCTAGGCTGCAGTGAACCCATGGGCCGGGCGATATGTCGGTGTACCGTCTTTCATATCATATATCCAGATATTCAGATACGCAATTACGTCGTCTACATTGATGATAAGAACCAGATACTGACTTAAAATCAAATTGTTTTGCAAATGACTTGATAAGAAAATAAGTTTTAAAATTTGTATTACATTTGCAAGAGTTTCATAGTGACTATTCATGTATTGAATTACCAAGAATATGCTATCGTTATGTATATTGTTTTTAAGATGTTAAATGACTTATATCACCCATATATGTATATATGAATGAACATGATATACCTTGTGAAAGAATGTATAGAACAACAAAGAAGTGGTCCATTGGGGATGTACTGCATCTGTTTCCTATGCTTCAAATAGGGCAATTAGGAGTATGAAGTAAATAATCCTATTGTTTACCCATCAATAACCACTGATTCCACCAACTAGCGCCACCCTGAAGCCCCTGTGCGCATGTGCCCAAACCAATGGGCAACCAGCTCATGACGTGCATTTGTGCAACTGCACCTCTGACTGCTTGAATCCAAGTTCGATGATGTCGTCTGAACTCAAGATAGAAGTTCAAGATAAAATGAAGGAAATGACAAGGAAAGTGTTTAGCTTTATCCTTACAGCTTAAATTGTATTTAATTACAACTGTATCTATATATCGAATTATATGCTTCCTTTGATAAAAACGGTAACTTCACCTGACTTCGTCATACAACAGCACAGACAAGCAACTCCTGTATTCTGTGAGGTCAAATTGCTGTTTTTGTCAAAGGAGTCAGCAGCTTTGAAGACAAAGCGAACACTTAAACTGATATTGATTTTTATTTTTTTTTAAGCATAGGCTAAAGTGCATTTTGCAGCAGTGGGTTGCAGTGGGTGCTGACTACTACTGTGGATGTAATACACTATGGATTAGTACCTCAAACAACCCCACTTCAAAACATCAAAAACTAACCCTTTAAGGACATAAACTGTATGCCGCATTGCACGCTGTGAAAATGAACAGGCGATCTGTGATGTCAAGTGGAGTGAGAACCAGTCATGCAAGAAATGTGACTGCTCGGGCTGTTTATATATATATATATATTTAAAAAAAATAAAAAAAATATATATATATATATATATATATATATATATATATATATGAAACTTATGTTAACATTTCTCTATCTTCCTCATTCTGTGAGGCCTCAATCCTTCTCATTTTACAGCACGGTGCTCCCCTCCCTCTGTGTTTTTCCAGGTCCACCGTGGTAAACAGTAAACAGCCGAGAGGCCGAAGATTATTTGTCCCATAATGCATTGTTACTGCGTAACTGTAGATGTTGTCCCTAGCAACAACCGCGTTGACCGTATATTCGAGGAAGTGGATGACCTATAGGAAGTAGCCCTAGAAACATCACTTTTCAGTGTGTTGTTGTTTACTGAGCCCGGCCAGCTTAGTTTTACATCAGATCCCTTTAAATAGAGGGATTATCCCCGCTGGCTCAACCGTAAATATGTAAGATTACATTATTGTATTTCAATACCAACAAGCACGAGCAATTGTTTTCCTGGAAGCATCTTTGTTTTTTTTAATGCATGGCGGTCTTTGGGGATTGGAAGTCGCGTTGTTAATCAGAGGGTGAGGGGGACGTCTTAGTCAGAGTTTGTTTTCATGAACCATTTGTCATCTTTAGACGCTGTTGTGTAAACAGAGGGCGGACGTTTTGATAGATTGCTTGTAAGAAATCTTTTTTTATTTATTATTCTAATTTTCCCACACATTTCTGATCTCGTCCGACCTGATTATTACTTTGAGTGTTCGCTGGAAGCCTCTGTGACAACGGAGACAATGAAATGAACAATAAGTAGTGCTTTCCAAGCTTATGGAAGCAATCATGTATACATGTGGGTGGACAAAAAAAAAAGAAATCCTATGTGGTATCTTTAGGTCAAACGGGGTCAACATACATAATCCAGGTATATGATTTGAAACACAAAAGCATCATTTTAATCTTGGATGTGTAATCTTTGTCAGTGGGCAACTCGGGTGTTCTAAGATGTGCTTTCAGATGCTTCTTTCCAGAGGAAGTCAAGAAAAACAAACAACAGACCTTAATCTTTTCTCCTTATCCGTCTAAAGATTGGTGTAATGTGCTGGGCATTGTTTTCGCCTCCTATTGTAAAATTCAGTGAAACTACGCCTGTAAATAGTTGGACTGTTTCCACTTCAATACAGGTTTAACCAGAGTATTTGAAAAGTGGATATTGAAATGAATTGGAAGCGTTCTTATCTTCTTTTCAACTGTCTTAAACTGATCCCCGCAATTTTAAATAGTGATGAAAGGATGCAAGATAACAGATTAGAGATATCAAATAAAAATGTACTCCTCGTCTTTGAGTCAAAGCGTGACTTATTAGCCGACAACCATCGCATCACTCTGTTCCAGATATCATAGATGTCCAAATTGAGTTCCCGGCACTGGATTCATTCACATCGTTGTGTCTGTGTCTTTTATGCCTTAAAAGAAATTTAAAAAATGTCATCCACAGCTCAAAGCAAAACTATGGATCCATTCTCCTATAACTGTGCATGACACGCACGACGCGCAACTCGGCCACAGTAAAGGTCGTCAAACATCAACATAGATTCAATACTGGAGCATGTGGACTTCAATCAATCAATCAATCAATCAATAAATCAATCAAATTGTGTCCATATGCCATCTGTGGATCAAATCAAATGCCATTCAAATGCCATTCAAAGACGGAAATAGAAAGGAGAAGAGGCTAGTGCACACCAAATAAAGTTAGGAAAAAATTATGAATAAATAGAAATGCAACACTGATTGAATTGATCATGGTAAAACAGTAGACAAAAAGTCAAATCAGAGGTATATAAAACAAGAACTAAATACTAAAAACCAAAGCACTGTATAAAATTAGATGTAATAACGCGCAAAAATAAAAATAAAATTGTGAAACACAACATAAAAACCTGATTGAATGTATCGGGATTTTAGAATAATATATTTTTTAAAATATGCCTGCCGCTTATTTGCGTGTCTCTGTGCGTCCTAAAATACTCAACGTTGAAGTGAGAGCTCACACTTTCTCACCATCATCTGTTGCAATATGCCCGTGTTTCTCAGAGGCCGACAAACCAGAATAACACGTGTCATTTTAACACCTCCTCTGGATTGCACGCACGCACGCCATCACAGAGGAGGAAGGAAGGAGGCGGCCAGGGGCCCTCAACAAGCAACATCCTCATCTGCAATACCCTTCAGTCGTGCAGCGTGCATCCAGTAACGCTGAAGCACAGGAGGGCTGGTGGAGGGGCACTTCTAATTTAATCTGACAAGCAGAGTAGTTCTGGTATTTTGAAGAGGTGTCATGTGTTGTTTTCTATCCACATTCTAGATAAAACCTAAAAGTGAAAGTGTAAATTATCTCTGGATTTCCCACTTTGGTTTGTCGGCAGTGTATGAAGCAATGAGCGAAATGCGTTGCTCAGTGTACGGTACTACGCAACAAACGTTTATCGGATTATTAATCTTTTTATTCTAAGTATTGATGATCATCTTCCTGTTACTGGCAACTCTTTTTCTGTTGCAAAAGTCTTCTTCCTGTTTTTACGCCTTCGCCTTCTTCTGCTTGTTATGAGCGATATTTTGAGATACAAATATATATACAAAAAAAAAAAGGATGCGTGTGAGATGTATCTGCAAAGTGATGCTGTGATTCTCTCAGTTTAGACATGTGAATGGTCACACTAGCAGGAGGGGAAAACGTATATGCGGAGCAGTTGGGGGACGTTTTCACACGATTCATAGCGGTTACTTCGCTCTGAAAAGAAAGAAGAAGCTTGGTGGTTGGACTTCATCACATTTGACTGACGAACTCCACGACCCGTCGTGCTGCCTAAACCAGGGGTTCTTAACCTTTTTGACCTCAGGGCCCAACTTTTCAAGTTCAAAGTGGCCCGGGGCCCGTTCAAATATTAGAGGGGCGTTCGCACCAAACGCCTCGCGGGTTTTTTCGCCCGAGTGGATCCCATGCGGGATCGGTGCACAGGCCTGTCTGCTGCGGCTCTGGTGGCGCTGGGGGCGGAGGTTGTCGAGGCCCTTGTTTAGGCCCTAAACCGTATACGTATTTTTGGTTCAAACATGGTTGCTGGATTTTTAACAATGCATTCTACGTCCTCACATTGGGTTGTTTTGTAAAATTGTGATCTGTGATGTAGTTTAAAAATTAAAGTAGTTGCAATATGGAAAGACACTCCAGCAGTACAAGTGCTTTAAAACTGTCAGTACAGTATTTGAGTGTTGGATTGCTTTTTCCCCCACTACCATGAAAAATCTGTGTATCGGTCTTAATATCTCTGCTCCAGTTGACCTCAGTTAAAGGTTAAAAAACAACAAAACTCGCCGGCCACTTACAAATGACATGGTGGCTAATTTGTGGTTTTGAGAGCTTGTATAATCTTTCCATGACATTCAATTAGCAGAGGGTGTTTATCAGAATACCCCCCCCCCCCCCCCCCCCGCCGCCGCCCACTCTCTGAACTAATGAGAATGTAATAGCCTGAAATCCTAATTATTTGCTGACTCTAGCTATGCCCTACGTGCTGTACAATAACTATCTGTGAGGCCCAAAAACGTGAGCATGAGCTCCGGCAACAGCCGAGTGAGGGGCGGCGCCGGGTATGTGGAGACTGAAAGATGTTGTGATGGGGACAACGGGGATAAGAACGGGGTGATAATAAGCGTGTAGCAAAGTCTGCACGCTTCTGGCCTGTGGTCAACAGGTGGGCCAATGCACCACCCCTCCCCACCCACCACCACCCACCCTGCGCAATCTGACCAGCCAAAGAGGAAGACTTTAGCCAAGATCTGTCTGGCAGACAGAGAAGGGGATTTTCACGACCAAATCCAACGGATCAATACAAAATGTCTGCTAATTAGGCCCTCCATGAAAACGAGGTGGGGGGTGGAGGATGAGAGTGAGACACGGAGGAAAAGGAGGAGGAGTAGAAGAGGAGAGAAAAGACAAAACATCAGATCAGCGAGTGCTGATTCAGAAGTCTAGACGGATAAGGAAAATCCCCAGACAGGTGCGCCGCTGTGGAAATCAGGTGAGGCACACTAGGTGACGGCTCACCTCGCTCTCTGGATAGAGCCAATGTTGCCAGGAATAAGGCTGCCCCCAACCCCCCCCCCCCCCACTCCATCACTCTCTTCCCCCATTCAGAGGAAACCTCCCCAAGCTAGGGCGATCGGTTTCTCTGACCCCAATCCTTCCTCCTCCTCCTCCTCCTCCTCCTCCTCCCCCTCCTCCTTCCTTCCTCTGGACATCACCACTTTGACCTAAATCCTCTTATTTAATCTCCATCTTCTTCTTCTCCTCGTCTTTTGGATAACAATCAACCCCCTAATTGTCTTAATCTCACTGGTCTTTTATTGTCCCCGGGGCGTCAAGCGCACTGCAGAACAAAAACATGAACCACAGATCAATACTTGGCATCAGGCCGCAGCTTCATCACGGTCTTTATCGATTTTGTTATCTTCTTCTTCTCGCTAATTTAAGGTTGGGCTGCGCTGCTTAAATATAGAGTGTGTGTGGGGGGGGGGGGGGGGGGGGGGGGGGGGGGGGGGGGGGGGGGGGGGGGGGGGGGGGCAGTCGATTTCAGTTTTATTACCTTTATCTCAAATATCATATTTCACCTGAGAGGATCTGATGTTGTTCAGTAAAATAGGAAGTCAGACTCAGGTGGAGGAAGATATAATTCAAAAAAATGGGAAATAATCCAAATCTTGCTGCATCTGCACATTACATCCAGTTTACAGCAGCACAAGCCAGTGATTGTGAACACCTTTTGTCCAATCCCCCCCCCCCCCCCCCCCCCCCCCAAGCCCTTTTGTTCTGCTCCCTAAATAAAACAAATCTGAACATTGTCAATTTCTAAAATGAGAAGCTTATGGAATAGCACTCTCAGTTATATTACAATACGGCTTTGGGCCCTGAGCCCAGAGATATTAGCTTCAGAGCAGCGGTAAGTCCGGGATCAAGCCCCGGTTAGGCGGTGATTTGTGTATGATTTTTAAATGACAACCGGGGCGACAATCAAAATATTCAGAATAATAACGGATTATCTGTTTCAGTGGCTGCACTCTGCGCGCCATCTGTTAAGGAGTGGGGCAGGGGGGTGATTCATGTTGTGTGTGTGTGTGTTTACTTGCATGTAGGCACATGGGTATATATATATATATATATATATATATATAGTGTTTTACTTATTCCACTTACATTTGGGTCCATTACAGTATGTTGTCCACAGAATAAGAACTTCCCTTTTTTTTTTTTTCCTAATGCATTTTCCTCTCACTCCTTGGCACATAGTGTTTATTGTTTTTTAAATGCAGACACATTGTATGTCATCACCATCCTTGTTTCCTGTCTTACAACATCGACGGCTCAGCCCCCCCCCCCCCCCCCCCCCCCCCCCCCCCCCCCCTCTCCCCCTCTCTCCCCCCCTCTCTCAGTGGGTGAGTCTGGCGCTGCATAACAGTCAGATGACACCGTCTGACTCGGCTCGGCTGTAATCTGACATGGCTAATCTAATCTCTCTGTTTTCGCATATTGGGAATCTACCTGGGTCTTTCCAGCCAATTATGGCCCATCTGCACAGCACGCCGGCGCGGGCCAAAGCCAGCCGGCGCAGGGAGGCCCCGGGCAGCCTGGACGGGCCTCTCTGCGGGGCTCAGGCTGTCTGTATATATATATATATATATATATATATATATATATATATATATATCTGCTTCCATAACAGCCCATCTGTACATGGCTTGGTCTGGTCCACTTTCATCCCCGGTAGCCCAAAAGATTAGGGCTCCTCCACAGACTTTGCTGCCATTTAAGGCACCGATCGCCATACAGTTAGTTGTTGGGGCCATTACCAAAGCAGTGATTCGTGGCTAAACGGGCTGCTTTGGCACCAAGAGTCTCTTTATCGTTATTGCCTCTAAGATTCAGAGAAGGCTCCTTTTCTACAAAGTAAGCCGGCATGACGTTTAACCACATGAACTTTTACCATTTTCATTTTTATGGATAGAGCACAGAAAACAAACAATGTAACGTTACGGGTTCTTCAAAGGACCTCAGGAGGTCAGAAATAAGATCTATCGTAACATGAATTCGGTGTGGCTATTATAAGTATATTTTCATCGGTCAGCGTTTTAAAGTGTATGACCTATCGAGCATCTTATCCTTTATGACTAACGATGATGCTTCTTTGCTTTTTTAAATTATTATTTGTAAATAAAGTAATGTGATTGAATATTTGTTTAGATTTTTTTATTTATGAAATAAAATGTGTGGTCGGGGCACATAAACTGTAGAAATACACCTCATTGTACATAGTGTCTGCAATATCAACAAGACGGAGAGGTAAATACACCGAAACAAGGTCAGAGGCCGTCTAACAGCTTATTTTCTCATCAAGCCAGTCTCACTTAATCACCTTAGCTGAATTAGTTTGAAATTAGCCCTCTTTCCAACTCCCCTGTCCTCCATCTTTCCCCTCAAGTCATTTTCACAGCTTTATGGATTAGACAGATTACTCGTCTGAAACTCTGTTTTTCTTCTGTCCCCCCCCCCATCACGAGGGCCCAAGATGAAAATTGTCTCGACTTACCACAACAAAACTCCCAAGTCTATGAGCAGAGTATGTGAGACAATGGTCAAACTAAACTTTGTTTTAGTTTCTCTATGTCGTTGTTTTGCATCGCACACGCGGAAATTGTTTTAGTCTTTTTTGTCTTTTTCTTTTGTAGTCTGTTTGCGGCCATTCAATTTGCTTTCTGGTCGGAAAAGGGACATTTTTGTAGGTGAAGGCCAGGCCACTTTGAGGCGTGTGTGTGTGTGTGCGTGTGCGTGTGCGTGTGCGTGTGCGTGTGTGTGTGTGTGTGTATTTAATGGCCCGCTCAGTATTCCATCCATGGTTAAAGTGAGACGAAGCCGCCACCATTTAACCTCTAAACTGTAAAAAGCAATCGGGGAATAAGTGAAAGACAACCGTGCTAAAAAAGAAGCTGGTTTGACATCCAGGTGTGGCAAAGCGACTGACTCATAGCTGTACGACCAGTAAATAACATGGAAATACCATCAGACGCTGCTTTGGCATGTTTGGCATGTTCCCAAACACACATGTGCCTGCCTGTGGCTTTTGAGGGTTGTATCTGTGTAATTTTGTGTTTCACTGCCAGTTAATCCAGGTGTCACAAGGCACCCGAGTTGTGATGTCAGATGACTATAAGTAGTGATTTGATTTGTCATCGGAAATATACTCTTCCTTCCCGTAAGAAAAAACTGTGGGAGGAATAAAGAAAGGAGCGAGGGAAATAAGAAAAACAGATGAGTAATATGATTGTCGGATCATTATTTTTAATCACATGGCAATCACAAGTGAAAATCATACTTCACAGGACACACCTTTAAAAAAAAAAACATTCACCATGCCAACGGAATAATGACAATACCTTTTTTTTCCCCTTTCGAGCTCTGGAACTGCAAGCGGTCGTCTGAAAAATAATCAACTCATTTGATAATCCATACATTAGTGAAGGGAATTGTCAAACATTTGGGAGCAGCTTTCTCAAATGTGAAGATGTGCATTTTTTTCTGTTTTACGTCGGTGTAAATTAAACATTTTAGGACTTTAAGGCTGATGGTTGGACCAAGCAAGACATTTAAAGACGTCATCTTCGCAATCTGGAAGAATTGTAATGGGCATCTTTCATTTTTTCCGAACATTTTCTAGGTGCAGCCTAGAAAAGCTTGCCAGCTTTTGAGAGACACTGGTTTGCCATGTGGCTGTTTCTGATGTTTTTTGGGAAGTAGGCCATCTAGTCTTACTTACAAACACCAACAGACTCAAAGTGATTATGCCTCGTCAACACAGGCCTGTATTTTTTTTATAAATACAACTTCCTCCTGCTCATGCTCTGGCACCAGTGCTGGCATGCAAACACATCCCTTGTTCTTCAGTTCGAGACTCACAGTGCATTTTAGTCAAACTATGATTGAGGCGTTTCTGCTGGGCCTTTTCTACAATATATTTAGTCTTGTAACATTTTTTTTTTTTTTAAATAAAAATAAAAATATATGCCTTTTGCCCCCCCCCCCCAAAAAAAAAAACTAAACTAAAACAAACTATTTCCCATATTATTATTAATATTTTGCCGTTGGATGTTATAAATCCCGTAAATGATCCTAAAATGGGAAATGCGCGCGTGCATGGGTCCAACGTGTGCGCGTGCCATCACTCGCCTTGGGTGACGCATCATTTCCTGTCTAAATAGACAGCGCAAGCGGTTTGCGCAAACGCGTTTGTGCGTGCGTGTGTTGTGAGCATTTTTTTAAAAATTAATCTTTCACTTTCACTTCAAGGCTCCATTCACTCGGTGGTGACGCCGCATTCAGAACCATTAAAACAGGTTAAAAACACTACAACATCACAGCTGCAACAGAGATTCAACTCAGGGGAGCAGAGGAACGCACGAGACCCCCCCCACGCACCCGTCATGGCGTACAAGTACCCGGCTGCACGTAGAGATGAGAGTAAGGTCAGTGTGGACGTCTCTGCGTTCTTTCTTTCTCTCTCTCTCTTCCGTCTGTCTCGTCTTTCCGTGAAATGACCTGGTGGAGACGCACGAGCGGGACCAGGAAGAGCCAGAGCACTGGGTTGAGGGTTAGAAATGGCGGCTAACCCCAGGGGGAGAATCCAAAACAAAACTTTGAGGAGAAACGTGTTTCACTTCACGTCCTCGCGACGGATGAGTCAACGTTCCTCGCACGAGCACCGCACGAGACCAACGTGTCGAAGGTCCGCTTCCTTGAGGTTTAAAGTAGCGTTAGGTTTCCTAGTGGCCGCTGTGATATGATAATGCAGTATGACTGTGCTGAATGCAGGGCTGTGGACTTCACTGTGAACTCCCCCAGTCTCCTAAAAGCATTTTTGATAAGGCCCATGATAAAAAATATACCCCTATTTAAAAAAAAAAAAAAAAAAAAAAAAAAAAAAAATATATATATATATATATATATATATATATATATATATATATATATATATATATATATATATTTTTTTTTTTTTTCATTCTGCTGATTTAAGTTTGGTGATATTTTTTATTTGTGCTATCTGCCATCGTGCTGGTTTAAAAGCTGTTTCAAAGAAATAATTACTGGTCTACATCTGATTTAATTTTAAATTTAAAGATATTGAATTCAATATCAAAGACCACTAAGAAAACCATTATACAAATAAAATCCAAAAGCTGGAACACATTTTTAGGCTCCTAAAAATGACAACAATTATTTAAATAGTTGCTTCCGTCAAAATAATCTCTAAGCTCTAATTTAATTAATAAATTAACGATTGTTGACATTTACTATTTTGGCCTATAATGGTAAACGCAAGAAACTGAGCCTTTTGAAACCCACACGCCACTTCACGGCTGTGTAATCGTAGACTACACCCCTCTTCGGGGGATGACCCCCGTGTCCTCAATGGTAAGTACGTATATGTTTTTTACCAAATCGGACTGAAACTTTGCCACGACACAGACCTCTGCGGTGTTTGGGACCGACAGTTATCACCATTCTATTGAGTGAGGCATTCAGAGTACGTCGTTGTTTACCAGCCCCAAAAGCTGACGAGATAAAAACAGAAGTGCGCATGTGCCCGTTCTTGTAGGTGGACGACCACCATGGGACTAAGGTCTGCGATCCCTACGCGTGGCTGGAAGACTCCGATGGTGCAGAAACGACGGTATGTGTTGACCCTCTAGCAGAAAGCTTGAAGCCTCGTCGTGACCAAAACCTCCTGAAAATCCCGCCGTTCCTCTCCCTCTCCTGTTTGTGTCTCAGGCCTTTGTTGAGGAGCAGAACAAACTGACCATGCCGTACCTGGAGCAGTGTGCTGTCCGGGCTCAGTTCCACCAGCGTCTCACTGAGCTCTATGACTATCCCAAATACAGCTGCCCTTACAAAAGAGGGAAAAGGTACGAGTTGGAATTGAAAGAATAGGAACTGAACTGACTGAAAAAACACTTTCACTGCAGGTCTACAGTTAAAAATAAGATGCTTGTTGTCATGTTAATTATTTGTTCCTCTCTTTCTCCAGGTACTTCTACTTCCACAACAAAGGCCTCCAAAACCAGGATGTGCTCTACGTGCAGGACTCTCTGGATGGAGCCGCCTCTGTATTCTTTGACCCCAATACCTTCTCTGAAGATGGCACCGTGGCACTGAAGAGTGAGTCAAACTGCACTTTACTGTCCCTGGGTGGAGATGGAAAAATTACAGATGTGCTGAGTCCCCGTCCTCCTTTTTCTTTTTCTCTCTTATTTTTTTGATCCAGTGGCCCGGCTGTCTGAGGAGTGTGAATATTTTGCGTACGGTTTGAGCAGCAGCGGGTCCGACTGGGTGACGGTGAGCTTCATGAAGGCGGAGGATCTCGCTACGCTGCCCGACGTGCTGGAGAGGGTGAAATTCAGCTGCTTGGCCTGGACTTACGATGCCAAGGGCGTCTTTTACAACTGCTACCTACGCCAGGAAGGCAAAACCGACGGTGGGGAGGAGTCGCCACACACACAAGAGACGACACCTTTGCTGCAAGACTTTCACGAATGTGTTCAAGCCTTAACCCCCTCTGTTGTGGGTTCTTTTCTCCCTCTAAAGGCACAGAGACCACCTGCAACATCAATCAGAAGCTCTTCTACCACTTCATCGGCACCAAACAGTCAGAAGACATTCTGGTTGCCGAGTTCCCCGAAAATCCCAAGTGGCACAGCTCAGTAACCGTAAGTCCATAGTAATCTTCAACCACTCGTTGTAATCGCCCATTCGCGATAAGGTATTCAGATTGTGCAAATGTACCAAATGTCGTTTTTTATTATTCAAAGCCTCTATTGAGGTTTTTTTTTTGTGTTTTTTTTATTTTTTTAAATCTCAACTTTTTTTAATGATTATAACTAATTGGACATGCCAATTAATGTGGACTAAAACCGAATGTATCGTTAGACCTCTATCGATACATTTAGACTTTAGACCGCGGGAATCTAGTTCTAGAAATGGTACAATGCTAATATTAGTATATAGTAAATATGACTGTGTGAGAATGCTTGGCAATCAATCATGTTATGAGTTAATTTTGTTCAAACACACGGAAGTTTAGGTCTGTCAAATAAACGTAGTTACGGAAAAAAGGTCAAATTGGAAGTACCTCAAAATTCTACTTTTATTAGTTAATTTAAAGCTTCAACAGTGCTCTATTTGACGTTCTCAAATAGAGTTGCAAAACAACCAAAACCTCATCTTTTTAGAAATTCTGCACACTTTTGGCTGTAAGCAAGTTAAACGTTGTCTACAAGCAAAGAGAACATGCCTCTCTCTGTCTTTCTTTGCTTCCTTCCTTCAGATATCGGATGATGGCCGATACGCTGTTCTGTCCATCACTGAAGGCTGTGAACCCGTCAACCAGCTGTGGTACTGCGACCTTCAGCAGCTCTCCGACGGCATCACAGGTCTGTAACCTGGCAACGGGCTAACGGGTGCAGAATACTTGGGTCTGCTTGTGACTTCTGTCACATCATCACCTTGTCTGCACGTATGATGGACACAATATTACGGATACAAACCATTATCAGAAGTATCTATTTATTTAAAGGGTATTCGTTCAGCCGTTTTTTTGTTTTTTGTTAACCTGACCGTAATTTCCCAGATTACACCATGTCACGTTTTGTTCAATGACGTTGGGTCCAAAACCCAAAGATATTCACTTAACAATGTGAGAAATAAATACAGCAGAACCTCTTCCACATCCAAGCTTGAGCTAGACAATTATTGATTGAATTAATAGATTATCAAATATAGTTGCCGGCTATTTCTCGGCCCATGAATTAATTAATTGACCGACTTATCGTTGTAGCTCTATAATTCCTATTATTTTCATTTCAATTGTTAGTAGCAATTAAACACAGATTCTTGGAAAACCACAGCAGCTTTTTAGCAGTGCAGAAAAGTTTAAAGCGCCACTTGATGCCTCCGCATGCGCCGGGGCACAAAATGAGCACGGACCGTGACTCACCGGTTACTTCACCGGATGTGGAGATTTCTAAATTCACTTTGCAACCTGTTTTCTGGTTTAAAAAAAAAAAAAAGAAATCTTTCGCACGCAAAGGAATGTGGACACTTTCTAGTGTTGAGTACATATGTTATTGTTTTTTACAGGTCATGATAATTCAGATGGACAGGTCTGGGTTTGCTAGAGGTGGAGTTAACTGCAACCCCTAACGGTCAATGATGGAGATGAAAGGAACATGATGTTTTAATTAATTTCTGTTAATTGTATTCATCTTCTGCTCCAGGTGTGCTTCCCTGGGTCAAACTCGTTGACAACTTTGAAGCCCAGTACGCGTACGTCACCAATGAGGGAACCGTGTTCACGTTCCGCTCCAACTTGGACGCTCCTCGGTACCGTCTGGTCAACATCGACATCCAGAAACCAGACCGGCAGCACTGGACCACCCTCATTCCACAGCATGACAAGGACGTCCTGGGTGAGACGTGGGAGGACCTCCCTGTAGGATGTACAGTAGAGGATGCACGTCTCAAAGCAGTGTGGGGCTGGCGTTTGGAGCTTCCGAAAAGTCCACCGAGCTTTGGAAATGCGTCAAGGGGCTTTGTTCGTGGAGTCGCAGTTCCACAATTCAGCTCTTTTAAAATCTTGCAAAATCCTTTTTCACAGAATATCTGTCCTGCAACCGCAACAACTGGGAAGTTCTGCGTCCGTGGTCGACGGCCTTCGTCAGAAGGGTGTCTGCTCAAAAAGTGAAACTTGGCTGATATGCAATTAGTCGTCTTCTTCCTTTTTCTTTTGTGACTCATTGTAATGATGGTAACTGTACCTAGAGACCACTGAAACACATCGCAGTGAAGTTCCGCTGAAATATATGTGCCAAACGCATGCACCGAAAAATAGAAGGGGGGAAAAATCCATTAACTAACTCTAAGTCCCCTTATTTCGCATTTTATAAACTGTTTAAACATTCAGTGCATGTGTTATAGCACACCTATGATAACGTTGCACAGCTATGACTCCAGTAAGTGTGGGCCGGTGTGTAAATGGGTAATGAATGACACTTCTGTAACAATGTAAAGTAGGTCCACACAGGATGATTTATAAATGCTGACGATTATTGCGCTTAAAACACTTTAAAAATGTCTTTTATAGCTGCACACAGCTACATTTGTAATGTGCTATCAAGCATGAATTCAATTGAATGTTTGGATACTCGCTAAATAGGGTTAATTGTAGGAGTATGAATGATGGTGTTATCAGTGTTACGTTTCATCGGTGCAAGTAGTTTTCCCATCTGGGTGAAGCGGCACTCTAAACTTGTTGCCAGGCATCACATCGTCACTGTTTGATACTCCTTCACAGTAAGGAGGTGATAACACGTGAGTCCGTTTTTAAAGAGCTCTCACTGTTCCAACTCAATAAAACAGTGGGCACATTGAGCGTATTGTCCTCGGCTCACTTCTCACCCAGTGAGAGGGCATTGGCTCCTCTGTGATGATGCTGTCTTGGGCTCAGTTTCTATAATTGTCTCGTAATTGGCCCAATGTCGGTTCAATAAATACGTCCAAGATATACATTCCTCACACCATTTCACCTCCCGAATTGGTTGTGAAATAGAATGCAACCGTTTTATAAAGTATGAAGTCACTGATTCGTCTGTGCGTAATGAACGAGGGGGGGGGGACCGTAGAGAAGACGGCCTGCGCAGCCCCACCGACAGTGTCCTGCATCTTATCACAGCTTAAGACACAGCCTATGCTTGCCTCCTGCCTCATGTTTGCAGTCTACACCTGCGTTAACCCGTTGCTCTACCTGTGCAGTAGCATCTCAGTCAACGGATCGACGTGGTCGTGTTCAATGCACAGCCATTATGTTTGGTTTCGTCCCAGGATCATGAGATGACTCCTTTTTTATTTAAATTTTTTCTTAAGATGCATCGGGATGATTAGCAGAGAGGAAGCTGCCACCGGTAGTGCCATAGACACTGGCCGGATAAGGTGTTTTCCAGAGACACCAGGCGTCTTTCACAAGTTGTCATGTTCTCTTTCTGTCACTTACTTAATTGAACACGTATCCTTCTGCAGGCCTGGTCTCCTGTGTGAACCAGCACCACCTGCTGGTCAACTATGTCCACGACGTGAAGGACGTCCTGCAGCTGTGTGAGCTGTCCACTGGCCGGCTGGTGAGGAGTCTGCCGCTGGACGTGGGCACGGTGGCCGGAGTGAGCTGCAAGAAGAAGCACTCTGAATTCTTCTACAAGTTCTCCTCCTTCACTACACCTGGTGACTCTTCTCACGTTCATAAATCCTATTTTAGTTTACTCTTACTGTATATTAGCAAAACGAGAGGATAACAAAGTAGTCCAGAGTTATTAATCCCACATGAAAAAGAACTGCAAAAATAATTACCTTTTTAATGCACACAAATAATTAGGATCACTAATGATTTTGATTATTGATAAATAGGCTATTGTTTTTTTTGACAAATGTTTTGACCCAAATTGTATTCAGTCTGCTCACATGTAAAATATCGAACAGATGGGACATAACCACATTTGAGAAGCTGGGGAATGATACATCTACGTCTTACATAATACATGTTCAATACTGTAATGGAAACTAGTTCCAATACTTTATACTAAGATAATGCTTCAAAAGTCAGAAACTGTAAGTACGTAGTCTGTCATCTAATTATCTCAACTGTCTGTTATTAAAAGTCTCGGTTATTAAACGCTCAGTAACCTCTAACCTGTGTGACCCCCCCCCCCCAGGTATCATTTACCACTGTGATTTGAGCGAGTCCCACCCGGAGCCCAGCGTGTTCAGGGAGGTGGAGGTGAAGGGCATCAAGCCAGAGGACTACGAGATCAGCCAGGTAACGACCCCTTACCCCTTTCTCAAGACTGTTATCTTCTTTCCTGTCATCTTGTTATTCTTGTTTCATTGCATCTACTGCATATTTATAATCACGATTCAGATTTCCCAGTATCTTATTAAATGTGGTTGAGAAAATGGTAAATGGTCTTTGTGCACAGCTAATCTTTGACTATATATATATATATATATATATATATATATATATATATATATATATATATATATATATATATATATATATATATATATATATACACACACACACACTTTAATATATCTTGTCACATGCATTTCCAGGTGTTTTATCCCAGTAAAGATGGAACCAAGATCCCCATGTTCTTAGTTCACACCAAGGGCCTGAAGAAGGACGGCACTCATCCCGTCTTCCTTTATGGCTACGGGGGCTTTGAGGCTTCCATACAACCGTACTACAAGTGAGCAAAGTGCTGTGTGTGTGTGTGTGTGTGTGTGTGTGAGAGAGAGATGGTACTAGAATCAAATGTTGCAATTTTAGAAAGACATGTATACATATTATCAGGGATGAGCAATTAAAAAGTATTTAGAAGTTCAAGCGCACTAATGTTGATTGTACTGTCACGGCTTTCTCTCTGGTCTCTGGTCAGTGTTGCTTACCTGCTATATGTGAGACACCTGGGAGGCATCCTGGCAGTGGCCAACATCAGAGGGGGTGGAGAGTACGGCCTCACCTGGTACAAAGGTACAGACAAGTAATGCACCCAGTCCCAGACTTTATTTTATTTAGAATGAGTGAACAGCGGCGCCATAATGCTGCCTTAGTGTGTGCTTGTGTGAGATTTTAGGGCCCCGTTCAGACAAGGTGTGTTTTGCAGCTTGCTGCGCCTTTTTTATATATATATATTCTTTTTATGTTGCTAGACACCCACCATGAATTGTACGCTAGTTAATAACTATTCCTCTAGTTCTGCTGTCAACACAATAAGGAAAAAATGCTCATGAAATTGGGTAAAAAACAATTACAAAAAGCTGAACGGTGAGGCGCCCCCACCTGTGTGAAAAGAGGCTCTAGCCAGTGTTGATCAGGAAACATTAAGCCTATGTTTTCCATCGTTTACTTCTGTTTTTCACACATTTTATTGTGTGTTTGCAGCGGGCACGCTAGGGAACAAGCAGAATGGCTTCGATGACTTCCAGTGTGCAGCAGAGTATCTGGTCCAGGAGAAGTACACCACGGCCAGCCGCATCGCTATCAACGGAGCCTCTAATGGCGGCCTGCTCGTGGGTGAGTGTCAACCCATCAACTGTGTGCATTTAGTCTGGGGGAAAGTGGACCCTGGAAACTAATTATGTTAGATTTAGTTTTTATAGCTAAATCTGCTCTTTTGATTTAACATTGCCAAAGTAATTAAAAGTTAAGACAAAGTTGTAAATAATAAATTATTATTCAGCTCTAGCAAGTTTTGTCTCTTAAGCTTTTTTCGGGCTTTATTTATGGTGATAGTAATGCTCCAAAAAGTTAAAAGTAAAAAATAAAAAAAACTTCTAAATAAGCCGTATGTGTTGTGCTTGAGAGGCTGAATGATTGCTTAGTGTAAGGTCCACCAGTAAAATAAACAAAGTATTTGAGGACGGTACACGGTCGGGTCGTGGTGGCATTTTGTGTGTGGGATGGATTTGGATGTTTTCCTGCTTGTTGACCCTTTGCCTTCTACGTGCCTGTTTAAAGGAGCTGTGTTTCTACTTCCTTCCCACTTCACCGGCTCACCTCCCACATCTTATGCAGTTTACCCCTCGAGGCTACAAGCAATACATTTATTGAACACATCCATGTTTTTACAGTTCTTTATTTTTTATTTGCAAAGCCAACTAGGAGCCAGCTATGAACACCGGCCCACCGCAGGTCTCGGCTGCCTTGATCACCATGCGGTCTTTACATCACATATTTGGCATAATTCATCATGTGCTATTAATTTTAAACGTAGTTAGCTGCTTAGCTTCAATTAATTTAGCCATTAAACAGCACATTAGGCAGAGCTTAGTCACATCATTTACCAAAAGGCTGGCTGCCATATGGCATCGCACAAACCCAACTAATGACTTCTTCCCTGGTGTGTGAGAGGCGATTTAGGAGCAACTGTGTCCTGTATTGTGAAGTAAGAGGGGATGTGTGTGTGTGTGTGTGTGTGTGTGTGTGACGGATTCCCTTTTGCTTTCACACACAGCGGCATGCGTGAACCAGCGTCCAGACCTGTTTGGCTGTGCCGTGGCAGAAGTTGGGGTGATGGACATGCTGAAGTTCCATAAATTCACCATCGGCCACGCCTGGACCACCGACTACGGCTGTTCTGACGACCCGGAGCAGTTCAAGTGGCTCATCAAGTATGAGAAGGAGTACAAAACACAGACTCACTGGAATGACTCGAATACACTGAATGCTGCGTGAGAACACGTTGTAGTTATCGTACGCCCTCCTCGTGTCTCGCTGCCGTCTCGACCGATCAGACTCCAGTAGGACTGAGTGTGGCTCGGTTGGTAGGAATAGATTCATAAATTCTGATTTTATTGTCAATATACAACACAGGATTGCACATGGAAATGTAGTTGGAGCCCCAGCCATGCTACAGAAAACTATAAACTGATTTTAAATTGGATTACAGCAAAAAACAACTATATGAAGGTACAAAAGAAATTTGTGACGTTAAATGATTCAAATTCATCTTCTGATCATGTTGCTTCTAGCCATTCACATTTAAGATTAGTTAAAACATGTTTACAACTAGATTTAAGTAAGTGTGACTGGTAAAACAAAAATGTATAGTTAGTTGTATGGTCATTCTTGGCACAATTACATACGCATGTACCGAATGTTGATAATTATACAACCGCAGCTCCAGAGCCCCAAAAGATGTTATTCGGAACGGCAATAATAATCTCAAAGTGCGTTCGTGGCTTAAAGCCTACCCACAAAAGTAAAAACAAAACAAAACAAAGCAAAGCATCTGAATCACACATTACAGCTCAGAACTCCTGTATTCTCTCTTCTCTCGGACTTCCTCACAATATTGCCTGCAAACGATCTTTCTCCCCCTCTCCCTTTTTCGCTCTCTCTCTCTCTCTCTCTCTCTCTCTCTATCTCTCCAGGTATTCCCCTCTCCACAATCTGCCTCCGGCCCCTTACTCCGGCCCTCCCTACCCGGCCGTCCTGCTTCTCACAGCCGACCACGACGACCGTGTGGTGCCTCTCCACACCCTGAAGTACTGCGCGGCCCTGCAGCACGGAGTGGGCAGCAGCCCCGTGCAGCGGCAGCCTCTGATGGTCAGGGTGGACACCCGGAGCGGGCACGGCGCCGGGAAGCCCACCGCCAAGGCCATCTTGGAGGACACACACATCTTTTCCTTCATCGCAGAGACACTTGGGCTGAGCTGGATCAACTGACGAGTTAGTGAAGATGAGGTTCTTGTGAAAACATGCTTTTAATGTTTAGTGAAAGACTGAAGGGATGTACTGGTACAACAAAATGAAACGGTTGGAGAAAAGACGGACAGGTGAAATAATATTCCAAGAAAAATAATAACCCCCAACTACAGGGTGAAAAAAAACTAACTATAATTCTTCTTTTGAAACAACGCTTGTCTAATTTGTTACATTCTTGTAGATCTAATTTGATCTGAATAGTTCAGCATCCTTGATGGAAGAAGTATTGAATAAAGTAAAAATATCTCGGCATTAAAATGTTTTTGTGTTTTTTTTAAAATTATTATAAAAATGTTGCATTAACAATTGACAGATTTTGAAAAGGACAATAGTGCTGGTGACCTCTATTTACGTTATTGGCTAGACTGGCTTTGAACAAAGCTTCTTCAGTAGTGAGCGCAGTATATCTTGTTGATTTTAAATGAGTAAAATATCAATCATTTTCAAAAATCTGTGATCTGGTCAATTGTTCCACCACAAACCCACACAAAACAATTTGTTAAACTTTTCCTTTTGAATATGCTTTGTATATGGAATCTTTATTTGTACAGTAACTAGTAACTGAAGTTGTCAAATAAAGTATTGGTTAATAGTAGAAGTACCATTAAAAAAAAAAGAAAAAGTGAAGTACCTCCCAATACTATCGAGTACATTGCTTGTGTTTGAGTGGCATGTGGTTTTCATATACGTCAGCAGGTGGCAGTATGGGACCACACAAAGAAATACTCCCCTCGCAGGCGCCACTGTGCGCCAAACGCCTCAAGGTCAAAGGCCGCCTGTCCGTTTGGCGTCGTTCTGATGGGCTGCTTCACTGAGGGCGGGATGCTCTCGTCTCGAAGACGGGGCAGGGTAAACGATTTAGTGTGACAACGGTAGTTAGAACACAGGAGGAGGAGGAGGAGGAGGAGGAGGAGGGGGACTCGTACGAAGGGAAGTGGGAGGAGAGAGGAAGATGGGGCGGAAATCCTTTAAAGTGTGCCGGGAAAAAAAAAAAGCCTCGAGATGGATGACAGACGGCAGACGTATGGCGAGACGGCGCGAGGCAACAAGCGGAGAGAGACTGAAAGTGCACTTATGGAATCTCAAGACAGACGGGTGTTTAAACTGTCAAAAAAAAGAAAAGATGGAAACACTCTGCCAGCCAACCACGGAAACGGTGAGAGAACTTGTCCGTTCGGTCACTCAGAGTTTAATCTCTGCTCAGTGGAAAGTTCTGATTTCGTCAGGCTGAACCCCGGGCTTTATCTAAATACCCTCTCAGTGGATGTATCGGATGGGAAAAAGGAGAGGAGGGGGGGCGGCGGCGGGGGGCAGAGAAGGAGGATTTTCAGACAATGACTCTTCGCCACGAGGGGCAAAGTGGTTGAATGAAGCCGGGGAAGACAAAGCCGGTAATAAGCTGGACATATGAGAGACGGAGAGAGAGCTTTAAGACCATGCAGGCGCTCTGCTCCCAGGAGTGTCCCGGAGGATTGAGCAGGCTTTTGCTGCTTCATTTCCCTCATTCACATATCTCACACACACACACACACACACACACACACACACACACACACACACACACACACACACACACACACAACACAGCCTTCACGGCTCTCTGTTCTCTAGGGAGGAGGAACACAAGCTTTTTACCTACAAAAGCCCCCACCGTCTTGCACTTGCAGGTCCCCATCCAGTCCCTCCGTTTGTTTACTTTACCCCCCCCCCCCCCCCCCCCCCTCATAATGCAGGGATTAATTTCTCAAAGCCGGTTTGAGCTGCTGCATGCTTCGCCGAAGAGAGCAGAACTTTTGTGCTGAGGGGAAGTTTCCCCTTCACACTAGCTTTAGAGGTGGACCGCTCTCCCCTTTATGCCACTCGCTTTAATCTTCACACGGAGCGGAGGGGGAGAGGGATGGAGGGATGGAGGGAGGACAAGAAGGGGAGAGGGCTCTCAACACACAGCTGGGAATCACTGCTTTTCTTTTTTTTTGCCGAGGTGTTGTCTGCTTGTGCCTCTTTGAATCCTTGTGCTTCTTCCTGTTCCCTCTGGCATTTCCTCACTCTCATTTGTTCTTTGCCTTTCCAGCTTGAAAGGTTTCTTTTATCACACAGGGTTGTATTTTTATTATGATGATGATGATGATGATGATGAGGTTGTAGCTTATAGTGATGAGGTAGATCAGAGTGACTGGTTTGTGTAATGCCCCGGGGCGTATCAGGGATTTATTAGTTTTACAATTACCACTTCCTGGAACCAAAGGGGACGTCTTTAACATGTTGTCATTGTTTTACTTTATTAATATATAAAGCTGGAACAAAAGGACATTTGGCATTTTTGCTTGATAATTGACACAAATATTTCATCGCAGCATTTGATGAAAACTGGTGCAGATAAATGTTTCCGTTCATCAACTGATCATTTCAGCTCGACCACAAATATTTTGCATTTCTATTTTTCTTACTTTTGTACTAATTACAAGTTATTGATTAACTGACTAATGGTTTCAGCTCTAGAGCTTCTTGCAGTCAAATTCTATATTTCTTTGAGGAGTTTAATTCATGGTTAATATTTAGTTTACATCGATAATAACAAAAGACAAAAATGTAAAGAAGATATATTGTACTATCTTTTTTTTCTAACAGTATATATCATTACATGCAAGTATTAGGAAGTGAAACAAAACAACAGAAAAAGGGAATGGTTAATCAATTTCAAAATATGGGATGGATATGTAAACAACAATAGATGATAATTATACTTCGACTCACAGCATCGATAAAAGTACAGGTGTGATATTTACTCTGGGTTCAGCTGGTTTAAATAATTAATGTATTTTAAAGGTATTTCTCGGCCCCTCCCACGCAGGCCTTTTGGTGTGGAGTCTGACTGAAAGGAAAACCAGCTCTTTGATCAAGTTATTTAAAGGCTTTTAACACATCTTAAGTGCGGTCTTGCGGAAAATAATAAAAAGTGATGGTTTTCACGTACAACTTTCTATATTTAGCATTTTGAAACACAATTTGCTTTTAATCTCTCTGAAGAATCCCGGCCCGTGTGCCTGTGCCCGTCTCATTTACAGTGAATAAACATCTGATTGAGAAGCCTGATAAAATACTGACTAAAACAAACCCCGCCCCCCTCGCCACTGAGGAGTTACTGTGGGATATGTTGTTTGCATAGTCACACTTAAACTAATGGCGGTTGGTTCGCCTCATTTGGCACGTGTGCAGTGCAGCTGCAGGTCGGCTCATGACCCCGAGCGGCCTGGGGTCAGGCCAGTTAGGATTTCATAATTCACATTATCCAGATCAGAGCCGATGGCTTTATTGAAGACTTGGTTTTACATTTTGTGTCTGAAACAGAACGGTCGATTTTCAGCATCGCAATTACTTACACTCTTTCAAAATTAAAATGTTTTGTGCATTTGTCTATCTAAATGAATGCATACGCATTTCTTTTTAGAGCCACCAGTTTAATTCTCACACATAATCTTGATGAGGCTGACATGGAAATACACCTTTTGTGTTCGCTTGCGTGGGAGCGTTAGAGAGCTGTAGCCTCCGAGAGGAAACTCATTAAGTCTCAAACTCCACTCCTCAACTCCAATAAGAATTTCATATAAAAAATAAATAAAATATTGATTGCTGCTGCAACTGTATGAGATAAATACAAATATCTCATTCTCCAACGCATGCCCATGGACTGTCATCAAACTCGAAGTACATTTGCACACACACACACTTTTATTGTGCACGCACACACACACACACACACACACACACACACACACACACGCACGCTGAGCCTGTGCGAGCACCCGCACAGTTGCCCACATAAATCCCACGCTAAATTGATTTGCATTTGCAATAATTTCCCATACGCTCGGTGCTGGTCGAAAGGTGGGCGTTTTTTTTTAATAATAACAATAAGTAATATAACCTTAGTTCCAGGGAGAGAAACTTCATAAGTTCACGTGGAAGAAGAAGAGAGACGAGACCACAAAAGTGGGCGAGGGGAGGTAACCAGAAGTTCACAGGATCCAGAGCTTTAGCCTCCTACAAGGAGAGAAGTAAGTAGTCCAAGAGGCCCAGGCCGCCTTCAGCTGAGAGGAATGTGAGTGAGCTCTGAGAGCCGCCGTTCATTTCTTTGCACCAGAGGTGAAGCTCAAGGGTCGACGGACAATTGGGAGTTTGATCATTTCAACCCCGATTCACTTAGAACAGCTGCTCAGTGCGTCTACCCCCAAACCCAGAATCTACTGCGAAGGGCTTTTTAAGTAAGACGCACATTTTAAAGTTAGAGCTCCAAACTCATAGTATAAAGACTGTCAAAAAAAGTCAAAGAAATTCATATAGTATGTCATAAAAGAAGTATAGTTTGTGGGGAAAAAAAACTAAAAATACATAAAAGAAGTGTTTTTTTTTTAAAGGCATTGTATAGTATGTTTTAAAAGTTAAAGAAATTCATATAGTATGTTGAAAAGAAGTCAAACAAATTCCATAAAATAGTACATCAAATTGTTTTCAAAAAAATAGCATAGTTCAGTGTGTCAACATCATCGTATCGTAACCACTCGGAGGTTGTATGAGCACAGTTCATTTGTGTATAATGCTCTCATGTTCTCTCTCTCTCTCTCTCTCTCTCTCTCTCTCTCTCTCTCTCTCTCTCTCTCTCTCCCCCTCCGGTGGTCTACGAGTGTGATGGGCTCAGCTGACTGGATGACTGCTCTTGTGTGGGTGTGTAGTTTGTTCCCCGGGAGCGGATTGGTTCCCACCTCCAAGCTTGAGGTGAAGAGGCCGGCTCCCCTCGGCCTCTTCACCTCCATCCAGAATGTTCTCTGTGAAAATGTTCTTGTTCTGTCAGTTGACACCAACAGCCCAGGTTTGGTAGGGGGTGGTTAGCGTTTTGGTTCACCCTGTTTTATATGCGGTCAGATCAGTCTCAATAATTGCAAATGCACACAGAGAGACTCACAAGTGCAAACACAAAGATTCACAAATGTGTACAGAACAATTTACAAATATGTTTGATTTACGCAGAACGATTCACAAATGCACACATAAATAAATTATGATTTATATAAATGTAAAAGAAAAAACACAATATATTTCTGCATTTCTATGTGGATTCTTCTATTTGTTTGTGGATTTGTATGTATTTATTTGTCAATCGCACTGCATTTGTTTGTGGATTGCTTCACATGTGTGTGTGTGTGTGTGTGTGTGTGTGTGTGTGTGTGTGTGTGTGTGTGTGTGGGATATATGAGACTCCCCTGCCTGGCTAGATTCGCAAATTAGTTTTTTTCAACAGACCTATCTGTCGACATGAGGGCGACATTGCGCAACTGAAACGCTGGCAGCCTCGTGGGGAGGGGAGGGGGGATGCGCTGATAGATTGATTGGTTGAAAATGAGCTTAACATTATGGTTTCATTATGGGAGCAGATATTAGGTTCTTTTGTTAAACTATTTAAAAGCTGCAAGTTAAAATAAACTAAAAGGGCTGCATGTTCCTGGTGGTTCTTGGGAGCTGGGAAGAGGAGAGTCTGTTTGAACCCTAAACTGGGATGAAACAATTAAAAAAAAAAAAAAGTTACAGTATAATAGTTCTAAAAAAAAGTCCTAGTTTAGTATGTCATAAAAATCCAGTCAATCAGTGAACGGCATGATGCTTGAACATGTGTCCTCGTGAACATGCATGATGTAAAGATGTACGCCAAATGTGAATGTATTTATTTAATTTTGCAATTTGATTGAACTTCCCCTTGATACAGCTTTCAAGACTCCAAAAAAAGTCTTTTAAAATGTTTTAGATACATTCTGAATCCCAATAATTGTTTTCGTTCAACTGCTGTCCATTTAAAATGTGTCAAACATTTAAACTTCGGTCAGAGTTTAGGTAAACATTTAAATTATTTTCATAGAATTGCTTCCTTCAAAGTATTATTTTAATAAGTAACAGGAAGTATCCGTGCATATTGTAATTATTGCAGATTTTGTTTTAAGGACAACAAAATAGACGACAAGGAGCAAAAACATGGGCGTGTATTGGAGATTTTTTAATAACATGTTTCAATATTGCAACAGCCATCAGATTTTCTTTTAACAGGTAAAAATCATCAAAAAACTAACAAAAAGAAGATTTTTTTTTTTTCAGTTTTATATTCCAAACACCAAAGTTTCTTGGCTATGGCCCTAAATTCAAACAAATAAAACCCTTACACAGTGAGCATATATTATATTCAACACATTGTTCGTCAAACAAATTATAAAAATAGATTTAGCATTTTCAAATACATATTTACAGTATTAAACATATATCATAATGGTCACAGTAACAGAGAGGGAGATGGAGATGTGAAAGTTTCATTCATCGTGGTGACGAGGTCCAGTTTGTGATGTCTGTGTGTGTGTGTGTGTCTTTCTTTGTGATGTGTGTGTGTGTGCGTGTGTGTGTGTGTGTCTCTCAAAGGGACCATCAGTGCGTTTCTTCAGATGTTAACATGTGTGTGATAACATCTATAAAGGACATACAAGTTTATTTATTTGACAAAACGGTTACAGCGGGGGAAATACAAGTAAAACAAACACAAAAAAAAACGACTTATTTTGTACCAAATATAAACCAATAACAATATTCCAGTCAAAAATTGTGAAAATGTATGATAATCAAATAATGCCCCGATAAAGTTCCTTCTTCAGGTCTCCAGTACAGAATTGGTCAGAAAAGGGCAGGGGGGGGGGGGGGGGGGGGGGGGGGGGGGGGGGGGGGGGGAAGGGGGTGCAGGTCACTGTACAGAGAGAATATATTAGGAGTTATCTGGAAGGTGCAGCCATGTGGTATGGCAGAGCACGATATTCACACAGCAACATCAAATTAAACATGATAATATCACATACAAAGAAGAAAGAAACAAAGCCATTAGACATTCTTTAATACTGTGTCCTTACTGCAACACACACACACACACACACACACACGCAGACAGACACACACACACACACACACACACACACACACACACACACCGTAATGTATACAGCTAATCCAATGATAATGGACCTACACTTCACTGTACACACTCCAGTGTTCATGAATACACAGATACTGTGTGCTGACAGTAACAAGCCTCCAGTGTTCGTCTCACTTCCTGTGTACAAACAACTCTTTTGCTGAGATACAAACTCGGGTCATACGAACATAATCAACTAAACTGTAACAAAACAAGAGGACGCAACTCCTTCGCTTTACCTTTTTTTTTTCTCTTCCAAATACTATAAGTTAAGTGAACCCTCCGGACCTCGTAAATAAATATCTGAAGCGGGCCTATCTTCCAGAGGTGGGGGCCCGTGCTCAACGCAGAGTGTTAAACATGGCAGTGAGAGAGGCTTCGGAGAGGAGGGCCGTGTGACCGAGATGACGTCCAGCAGGCTAAAGGGAGAAGGGTGTTTCTTTAAAAACATAACATAAAATGCTGGATGAAAAGGAAATACAAAGAAACTATGACGAAACAGACAACAAACCACAAATTAATAACAATCAAACACACGCTCAACCTTTACAATTGCATCCTGCAGCTTTTGTTTAACCATCATTAGCCCCAAAGAGAGAAACATTTCTTAAATGAATTAAATTAAAACCACAGGTCTGACGTTCCTGAAAAGCACATCAACCTCCTTAACCCGCGGTGGCTTGTGTTCGTCACGTCGGCACATTTTGGATCCCGCCTACAGGACCGTACCGTACGTTCCACTGAGCCTCTTTGGAGGGCCTCCATCCGACTCTCGCCGCCTCACTCTTACCGGGCCCCTTGACACGGGCGGTCTCCTCAAGCCGACTGCAGCCGCGTTCAAACACGCCTCTTTACCGTCCCGACATGAGATCAGCTCCGACGTACAATGGTACGATTCCATATCCGCTCCATCAATCACTTCCTGCTTGAATCGGGGGGGGGGGGGGGGGGTCATCACCCGCACAATCACTTCGGGGCTTTGGCGACTTAATCTTTTTTAGTCAATCGATTCTGCGGTAAAGGGAAACTCCAACCCGAAATGTCAACGTTTCTTTTGCGCACTAGTCCATAACCGGCGCGTTTGCCAGGTGCGCGACCTCTTCCTGCTCAGAGGTCAGCATCCTCCTGCTAGAGACAATATTTCATATGTCTTCACGCACGGATCCAGAGCCACTTATTAAAATTCAGCTAGAGGTCACAACCCCCCCCCCCAAAAAAAAAAAGTTCAGGTGTCATCACTCCTCTGCTCTATCCCTCAAATGTGTCTCTGAGGGGATTCATAGAAGAAGAGGAAGAAA